>NW_028168928.1:0-16694 GCF_963971535.1 Notolepis coatsorum | reverse complement strand
GAAATTAACGGGGGCTTGGGGCATAATGCCCTTGAAAATGGACAAAATGCCCTCGAAAATCAGTTAAGGGGGGCACTTAATGCCCCTGACAGTTTACTAATTATATATATATATTTATCCGGTAATGGAGCGTCTGTGTATCGTACGGTTCAGATGACGCGCAAATAAAAAAATCATTTGGCGGAGCGGTGAGCGTTGGCTGCAGGCAGGTGCTAGTCAGTTTGTGTAAAAATGGCACGCACAATATAAATCAATCTTCATTACGACTTTAAAAACATAGCCATTAACATTACATAGGCCTACACACATCTTGCCATAGCGTTAGCAGTTTGTAAACACAACTCACGTTTTAACTATGGTAGCCCGACACAGCCCGCAAGCTAATACTGTACAGTCAATGCAATGTCACCGTAGCTACTAGCTACTGTAGCAGAGGAGGAAATGGGAGTCTGAGAGGCGGGGTGTTTAAAGACAATGATAGGCGTTTATTTAACATCCAAGAAGGCTAACATACAACTGTGTTTTACTAACTCCAACCGGGACTATTGCCGCTTTCGCGCTGCTTGTTGATGTTATGAACTTCCTCCTAACGTGACCGGAGCTGAAGGTGCCACACGCTAAAATGTCCGTGGGGACCCGGCGCCAACCCATAGATAGTTCCAACTCACCGAATTACGTAATCCACCACAGTTGCACTCAATATTTAAATAATGTTAGTCTAAATAAATGTAGCACAGAAACATAATAATTTCAAGCAGAAAACGAATCTTTCCATTAAGAACTGACAATCAGGGAATTTAAACATGGTTGACATTGTTTTTGTGTGTTTATATTCATTAAAGAAAGGAAAGTCTAGTGCTGGCTGAGCATATTGTTTGTTTGCACTAAGTTAATACTTTGACAAATGTAGCCTATATTTTTCAGTCAGTTCGGTCTTTGTGTGCCAAACATTATTTAAGGCTGTAAACACTGTAAACCTTTTATTTTATTTTTAATAAATGAGAAGCATGTTTAGATTTGAGTGTTACATTTTTTTTAATAAAAATTAACGTATATCGAACTGAAAACCGTGACCCCAAAATCGTGATACGAACCAAACCGTCCATTTTGTGAACCGTCCCACCCCTACCGTTTATCATAAAAATTCAGTGCCCCCGAAATACAAAAAAAAGCCCCCGAAAATCAATTAAGGGGGGCAAAAAAAGCCTTGAAAAAAAATTTTAATTTCTAACCCTGCATCCATCCATTTTCATTTGAAACAACTGTTAGTCAGGGGAGTGTCATGGTTTCTCCATGGAGCCCCGTCATGCTTTTCTTTATAGCGCAGCAGCTCACGCAGGTAGGGGGAAACTTAGTCACGTGACTCAGTTGGAATTGCTGATTGGCTCGAACACGGTAGGTTTGTATACAGCAAACAGGTCTATAGAGATAAGAAATGTGATCACTTGTGTAATATCCTGTTCCTCACCACACAGAAATGCACTTTGAGTGAGTCACAGGGTTTGCACAAGGGCCTTGAAGTGCTTGAAGTGCAAAAAAAAATTAAATCAAGGCCTGGAATTCCTTGAGAAACAGCCAATTTTTGTTCCCCAAATCAACCATTCGCATTGAAAGTTTTGTTCATCCATGACAAAAAAAACGTTTTTATAAACGTGTAAACATCACAGAGATCAGTGTTGCATCAAAATGGCGTACTCTTTTTCTTCCGCATCGTGACATGCCGGAGCGCTGTGATTAGCTTCTTCTCTTCTTCTGCTTTGTCACATGCCTGGTGCGCCCAGCAATCACAGCGCTCCGGCATGTCACAATGCGGAAGAAAAAGAGTAAGCCATTTTGATGCAACACTGATCTCTGTGATGTTTACACGTTTATAAAAATTATTTAAAATGTTTATTAGCAACGCAGAGCTTTCAAACCATGCCGTATTTTTGTGTGAAACCCTCGTGCAACTGTGAGTACCTTTGAAATTTCTCTGTGATACTTGTATAACGAACGGTTCGTCCAAAACCAGTGCTTCATGGGCAACATTCCTTGGTATCTTATAGAGGAGCAAGTGACTGTGTTATCACGGCCAAAACTTGGCGTGCATCACAGTCACGAAAGGGGCTAGGTTGAATTGAACCCTGGAACATTTACTCCTGTGGTGCACTTGGTTTGGGTTAGGTGTGACTGTGAACACGGTAATTGCCCTCAGGTCCACAACCAAACAACCGCACCCTCGTTAAGGTGGTCTCTGCCTCCAGGTGAACCCTGGTCCGCCTCGTTGAGGTGGTCTCTGCCTCCAGGTGAACCCTGGTCCGCCTCGTTGAGGTGGTCTCTGCCTCCAGGTGAACCCTGGTCCTCCTCGTTGAGGTGGTCTCTGCCTCCAGGTGAACCCTGGTCCTCCTCGTTGAGCTGGTCTCTGCCTCCAGGTGAACCCTGGTCCTCCTCGTTGAGCTGGTCTCTGCCTCCAGGTGAACCCTGGTCCTCCTCGTTGAGCTGGTCTCTGCCTCCAGGTGAACCCTGGTCCTCCTCGTTGAGCTGGTCTCTGCCTCCAGGTGAACCCTGGTCCTCCTCGTTGAGCTGGTCTCTGCCTCCAGGTGAACCCTGGTCCGCCTCGTTGAGCTGGTCTCTGCCTCCAGGTGAACCCTGGTCCTCCTCGTTGAGCTGGTCTCTGCCTCCAGGTGAACCCTGGTCCGCCTCGTTGAGGTGGTCTCTCTCTGCCTCCAGGTGAACCCTGGTCCGCCTCGTTGAGCTGGTCTCTGCCTCCAGGTGAACCCTGGTCCTCCTCGTTGAGCTGGTCTCTGCCTCCAGGTGAACCCTGGTCCTCCTCGTTGAGCTGGTCTCTGCCTCCAGGTGAACCCTGGTCCTCCTCGTTGAGCTGGTCTCTGCCTCCAGGTGAACCCTGGTCCTCCTCGTTGAGCTGGTCTCTGCCTCCAGGTGAACCCTGGTCCTCCTCGTTGAGGTGGTCTCTGCCTCCAGGTGAACCCTGGTCCGCCTCGTTGAGCTGGTCTCTGCCTCCAGGTGAACCCTGGTCCTCCTCGTTGAGCTGGTCTCTGCCTCCAGGTGAACCCTGGTCCTCCTCGTTGAGGTGGTCTCTGCCTCCAGGTGAACCCTGGTCCTCCTCGTTGAGGTGGTCTCTGCCTCCAGGTGAACCCTGGTCCGCCTCGTTGAGCTGGTCTCTGCCTCCAGGTGAACCCTGGTCCGCCTCGTTGAGCTGGTCTCTGCCTCCAGGTGAACCCTGGTCCTCCTCGTTGAGCTGGTCTCTGCCTCCAGGTGAACCCTGGTCCTCCTCGTTGAGCTGGTCTCTGCCTCCAGGTGAACCCTGGTCCTCCTCGTTGAGGTGGTCTCTGCCTCCAGGTGAACCCTGGTCCTCCTCGTTGAGGTGGTCTCTGCCTCCAGGTGAACCCTGGAGCGGTTCGTTTGAGCTGTGAAAGCAATCAGACAAATAGCAGGAAAAGACCAGAACAAATTGCACATTTTAATGAAGCTAATGGGCAGTTTTTGTTGACATTTTCCCATTATATAAAATATTAATATATTAAAAAAGTAGTTAATATTTTTTGTTTTATGAGAACATATGTGTCTGTTTGGTGGAACAGGCCGCTCAGGATTTCAATATGTGAACCGTTTACAATAGATGTGCAGATTGCCGTATGTTTTGGGATTTCAAGAAGACCACGAATTTAGTTTTATTTGCAGTTTGAGATTAATATAAGCTTCCTGGAGCAGAATGTTGAACTAAATAGCGGTAGAGGAAAGGTCATGGGGTCACCAAAATCAATAGGTTTCTTACTTTAGGGGTCATGAATGTGCACCGCAGATTTGAATGAAAGCTATTTGAGTCATCACGTTCACACATAGGATCTGTCGTGGGGGGAATCCATACTTTAATAATAATAATAATAAACTTTATTTGTATAGCACCTTTCATACAGAAACTGCAGCTCAAAGTGCTTCACAACAGAAAAAAGACTTTATGTGCTCATAAAATGAGCACATAAAGTGCAGACATATAAAATCACAGTTTTTTTTACATTAGGATCTAACATCCCAACAGGCCACCTTGTTTATTCAGTATAAAATAGACAATAATAAAAAGAGTAAGATAAAATAGGCAGAGTAAAATAGTGCAATAGTGCAGTGCAATAAAATTGTAAAATAGAATAGATACAAAAATATATATATATATATTTTACAGTGCAATAAAATTGTTCTGGATTACTGTTCTACAGTTCAAAGTCGTCTTTACCTTCTCTGTTTGGTATCCACAGTTTAAAACTTGACAGTCTTCCCTCCTGTTTTATACCCAATTTGACCCTTTGAACCTCCCACCCACTTTCTCTAATTTCATAATATAATATAATAATATCCTCTCTCTATATATATATATAGGACAGGATATAATTAAGAGATGAACCAATCTTATGAATCCCATTAAGATAATGATTAGCAGTGGCTCCATAACACAAATGAAAGTGAATAGAATAGAATAGAATATAATAGAATAGAATAGAATAGAATAGAATAGAATAGAATAGAATAGAATAGAATAGAATAAAATAGAATAGAATAGAATAGAATAGAATAGAATAGAATGGAATAGAATTGCCAGGGGTCTTCTTGACGTAAAGGGTTTCTTGTTCTGGTCTTTCTTGACGTAAACGGTTTCTTCTTCTGGTCCTTCTTGACGTAAACGGTTTCTTCTTCTGCTCCTTCTGTAGGACGGCGCGCTGCTGGTGTCGGAGAAGCCGGAGACGGAGGCCGTGGTGAAGGAGAAGCTCTCGGCGCTCCACCAGATGTGGGAGGACCTGGAGTCCACCACGCAGACCAAGGCCCAGTGTCTGTTCGACGCCAACAAGGCGGAGCTGTTCACCCAGAGCTGCGCCGACCTGGACAAGTGGCTGGGCGGCCTGGAAGGCCAGATCCAGTCCGACGACTACGGGAAAGACCTGACCAGTGTCAACATCCTGCTCAAGAAGCAACAGGTACAAGCATATAAAACCACTGAAGAAGTCATTGACCACACTGTCATATTTGCATATTTTGCATTAATTGATGATGATGTTGTTTAGTCGGTAAGTTAGTCCATAACCTCCTACAGGGTACCAGCGTTGATTCAGGAAGAAATCATCAACCGATCAAATATGCGGTCATCATTTTGTCATCCAACATGGGCACCATAAACGGAGATGATTTAGTTAACAAAGAACACTGCCCACCTGTGACCAGTAGCACGGCTACCTAGCCACCGTTTGTCCCTGTTTACATTTCACAAGTCTCTGGTGGCAGTAAAGGAGAATAAAAGATTTATAAAAAAAAATAAAAAAAATAAACAAACCAAGAATGAGAAATCATCCATCCTGTCGTGGAGATAGCTTACCTTGGTAGAAAACTGCGCTCTATGAGCGCGGCCAATCGCTATCGGAGAGAGTTCTCAGCACCCCTCTGCTCCTTCTGGGATGCTGAGTTTTGCTGCCTTCACCTACTTTCAAGATCAAAACATTTGTCTTTTAGTTGCTTTAGTTGCCCTTCTCTCCTCTACCCCTCCTCTCCTCTAACCCTCCTCTCCTCTCCTCTAACCCTCCTCTCCTCTCCTCTCCTCTACCCCTCCTCTCCTCTAACCCTCCTCTCCTCTCCTCTCCTCTAACCCTCCTCTCCTCTCCTCTAACCCTCCTCTCCCCTCCTCTCCTCTAACCCTCCTCTCCTCTCCTCTAACCCTCCTCTCCTCTCCTCTAACCCTCCTCTCCTCTCCTCTAACCCTCCTCTCCTCTCCTCTAACCCTCCTCTCCTCTAACCCTCCTCTCCTCTCCTCTCCTCTCCTCTCCTCTCCTCTAACCCTCCTCTCCCCTCCTCTCCTCTAACCCTCCTCTCCTCTCCTCTAACCCTCCTCTCCTCTCCTCTAACCCTCCTCTCCTCTCCTCTAACCCTCCTCTCCTCTCCTCTAACCCTCCTCTCCTCTCCTCTCCTCTCCTCTAACCCTCCTCTCCTCTCCTCTCCTCTAACCCTCCTCTCCTCTCCTCTCCTCTAACCCTCCTCTACCTCTCCTCTAACCCTCCTCTCCTCTCCTCTCCTCTAACCCTCCTCTACCTCTCCTCTAACCCTCCTCTCCTCTAACCCTCCTCTCCTCTACCTCTCCTCTAACCCTCCTCTCCTCTAACCCTCCTCTCCTCTAACCCTCCTCTCCTCTCCTCTAACCCTCCTCTCCTCTAACCCTCCTCTCCTCTAACCCTCCTCTCCTCTAACCCTCCTCTACCTCTCCTCTAACCCTCCTCTCCTCTCCTCTAACCCTCCTCTCCTCTCCTCTCCTCTAACCCTCCTCTCCTCTCCTCTAACCCTCCTCTCCTCTCCTCTAACCCTCCTCTCCTCTAACCCTCCTCTCCTCTCCTCTCCTCTAACCCTCCTCTCCTCTCCTCTAACCCTCCTCTCCTCTCCTCTAACCCTCCCCTCCTCTCCTCTCCTCTAACCCTCCTCTCCTCTCCTCTCCTCTAACCCTCCTCTCCTCTCCTCTAACCCTCCTCTCCTCTAACCCTCCTCTCCTCTCCTCTCCTCTAACCCTCCTCTCCTCTAACCCTCCTCTCCTCTCCTCTCCTCTAACTCTCCTCTAACCCTCCTCTCCTCTAACCCTCCTCTCCTCTCCTCTAACCCTCCTCTCCTCTCCTCTAACCCTCCTCTCCTCTCCTCTAACCCTCCTCTCCTCTAACCCTCCTCTCCTCTAACTCTCCTCTCCTCTCCTCTCCTCTAACCCTCCTCTCCTCTCCTCTAACCCTCCTCTCCTCTCCTCTAACCCTCCTCTCCTCTAACCCTCCTCTCCTCTCCTCTCCTCTAACCCTCCTCTCCTCTAACCCTCCTCTCCTCTCCTCTCCTCTAACCCTCCTCTCCTCTCCTCTAACCCTCCTCTCCTCTAACCCTCCTCTCCTCTCCTCTCCTCTAACCCTCCTCTCCTCTAACCCTCCTCTCCTCTCCTCTCCTCTAACCCTCCTCTCCTCTAACCCTCCTCTCCTCTAACTCTCCTCTCCTCTCCTCTCCTCTAACCCTCCTCTCCTCTCCTCTAACCCTCCTCTCCTCTCCTCTAACCCTCCTCTCCTCTAACCCTCCTCTCCTCTAACCCTCCTCTCCTCTCCTCTCCCCCTCCTCTAACCCTCCCCTCCTCTCCTCTACCTCTCCTCTAACCCTCCTCTCCTCTAACCCTCCTCTCCTCTCCTCTCCCCCTCCTCTAACCCTCCCCTCCTCTCCTCTACCTCTCCTCTAACCCTCCCCTCCTCTCCTCTACCTCTCCTCTAACCCTCCCCTCCTCTCCCCCTCCTCCCACCAGATCCTGGAGAACCAGGTGGAGGTCCGCCAGCGGGAGGTGGTGGAGCTGCAGAGTCAGGTGAAGGCCCTGGGTCAGGAGGGGAAGGACACGGACGAGGTGGACGGACGGCGCCAGGTGGTGGAGAAGAAGTTCCAGGAGCTGCTGGACCCGCTGAGGAAGAGGAGGAACTTCCTGTGGGCCTCGCGAGAGATCCACCAGTTCAACCGCGACGTGGAGGATGAGATCGTGAGTCGTTTCACAGCCATGACACCAACTCCCTCTTCAGTCGGTCATTCACTCTGGTTCCTTTGGCGAAATATTCAAAATGTTCCTTTCTTGTTTACCACTCATTTTGTCCTTTAACCCATTTAGACCTGAAACGCCTGCAAATAATGCATTATATAGCCTGCATATTGTTATGGTTTGTAACCGACCCCAATCGCACAACACAAGACAGGTATGAGAGTAAGCCAAGAACTGGGCATTTATTGAATACAAACAGAAAAGCGGCACTGTCCCTTTAAGGGAGAACACAAAATACTGGAAAACAAGAACTTGGGAAAAAGGGGCAATGTGCCTTTAAGAGGCGAGCTGGCTAAGGGGAAGGCTAAGGGAAAGGCTAAAGGACAGGGCCAGGGCAAGGGACAGGGCAGGAAACAGGGGCACTGGAGAGGGGAACAGGAACAGAGGCCCGCGGGGGCGGGCTGGAGACAGGGACAGAGAAAACAGGGTTAAGGCCTTGGACAGGGCGAGGGACAGGGGCACTGGAGAGGGGAACCGGGAACAGAGGCCCGCGGGGGCGGGCTGGAGACAGGGACATAGAAAACAGGGTTAAGGCCTTGGACAGGGCGAGGGACAGGGGCACTGGAGAGGGGAACCGGGAACAGAGGCCCGCGGGGGCGGGCTGGAGACAGGGACAGAGAAAACAGGGTTAAGGCCTTGGACAGGGCGAGGGACAGGGGCACTGGAGTGGTGCGCGTCTGCTTGGAGAACGCGCCGGTTCGGTGAGCGCATCTGGCGCGGGGTCTGGAGTGGTGCGCGTCTGCTTGGAGAACGCGCCGGTTCGGAGAGCGCAACTGGCGCGGGGTCTGGAGTGGTGCGCGTCTGCTTGGAGAGCGCGCCGGTTCGGAGAGCGCATCTGGCGCGGGGTCTGGAGTGGAACACTGGAATACCTCCCGTAGAGAATTAGAGAGCGCAGTACTGTGTCCCACTCCAGGCAAACGGCGACAGGTGGCGAAGGCTTGCACCTCGTCTCACGCCGGAGATGAAACAGCATACAGACAGATAGGGAATCTCCCGTAGGAGCTTACAGATAGAGAATCTCCCGTAGGAGTTTGCAGAACGACCCGACGAGGACTGGGGGGGAGATCGAGCTATTTAAAGCCCACTGGGGCGCTAATTAGAACACACATCAGGTGCGAGATAGTAATTGATACTTGACTAGAAGTGTGTGTTCGGCACGGACCAATCAAACACATAATGACAGGTAGTCCAAGGGTGTGGGCTGCAGAGGTGAGGAGACAGGGAATCAAAGGTCCAGGGAACAGGAATTAAAGGTCCAGGGAAGAGGCGAACCTCACAGTACTCCCCCCTCCACGGGAGCCACCGGGCGACCGAAAAATACAGACAGAGGGGCAGGGGACATGACAAGGCAACAAACAAAAAATTGGGCCTTGCTAGCGGGGAAGCTAGAGCTAACAAAGGACAAACTCAACATACACTGTCTGTGCTGGCTGGGGTCGTCGACTGGTCGGGTCGTACTGTTATGGTTTGTAACCGACCCCAATCGCACAACACAAGACAGGTATGAGAGTAAGCCAAGAACTGGGCATTTATTGAATACAAACAGAAAAGCGGCACTGTCCCTTTAAGGGAGAACACAAAATACTGGAAAACAAGAACTTGGGAAAAAGGGGCAATGTGCCTTTAAGAGGCGAGCTGGCTAAGGGGAAGGCTAAGGGAAAGGCTAAAGGACAGGGCCAGGGCAAGGGACAGGGCAGGAAACAGGGGCACTGGAGAGGGGAACAGGAACAGAGGCCCGCGGGGGCGGGCTGGAGACAGGGACAGAGAAAACAGGGTTAAGGCCTTGGACAGGGCGAGGGACAGGGGCACTGGAGAGGGGAACCGGGAACAGAGGCCCGCGGGGGCGGGCTGGAGACAGGGACAGAGAAAACAGGGTTAAGGCCTTGGACAGGGCGAGGGACAGGGGCACTGGAGTGGTGCGCGTCTGCTTGGAGAACGCGCCGGTTCGGAGAGCGCATCTGGCGCGGGGTCTGGAGTGGTGCGCGTCTGCTTGGAGAACGCGCCGGTTCGGAGAGCGCAACTGGCGCGGGGTCTGGAGTGGTGCGCGTCTGCTTGGAGAATGCGCCGGTTCGGAGAGCGCATCTGGCGCGGGGTCTGGAGTGGAACACTGGAATACCTCCCGTAGAGAATTAGAGAGCGCAGTACTGTGTCCCACTCCAGGCAAACGGCGACAGGTGGCGAAGGCTTGCACCTCGTCTCACGCCGGAGATGAAACAGCATACAGACAGATAGGGAATCTCCCGTAGGAGCTTACAGATAGAGAATCTCCCGTAGGAGTTTGCAGAACGACCCGACGAGGACTGGGGGGGAGATTGAGCTATTTAAAGCCCACTGGGGCGCTAATTAGAACACACATCAGGTGCGAGATAGTAATTGATACTTGACTAGAAGTGTGTGTTCGGCACGGACCAATCAAACACATAATGACAGGTAGTCCAAGGGTGTGGGCTGCAGAGGTGAGGAGCCAGGGAATCAAAGGTCCAGGGAACAGGAATTAAAGGTCCAGGGAAGAGGCGAACCTCACACATATACACACAAATGTGTTTCCCGGTTTCATTTGGGGTGAGAGGTAAAGACGATTTACGAGAGGGTTATATGTTTTGCTAACTAGTCTACCAGACGACCACATTGCTAACTAGTCTACCAGACGACCACATTGCTAACTAGTCTACCAGACGACCACATTGCTAACACTAAATGACCCCATGTTTGTTGTGCTCCCACTACCAGAATGCACTGGGGCTCTTGACATCAGGTGACCTGAGCTGCTACAGTATGCTAAGCTAGTTTTGGCTAGCAATCCTTCCTTTTTCTAAACCGCGCCTTAAAAATTCTAAACCCCCTGCCTCGGTAGAGAGTGAAATCGATATTAGAAGACGTTATTCAAGGTAAAGCTTGTATCATTGAAGCTCATTATATCCCAACTATCAGAAACCGGAATATGATATAGCGATATTAGCGTAGCATACTGAGTTGTAAACATCTTAGCCTGTTCGGTGTTGGGTTTCACAGCCTGTTTCCATGGTTATACAGGCAATATTCCATCCCCTCTACACAGTGATATTGGTTAAATACAAACCGTATCCTGTTTAAGACATTAAAGGTAGAATCTGTAATGCCGTCAAACTGTGACCTCTAGGGAAAAGAGCCCTGCTTGGTATTGCACTTTGTTTACATTTTTGGGTTGTAACTTATCGTACTGTGAATATACTGTGAATATACTCTCGCTTGGTAGAGCCTAAGGTGTGGCCAGCAGTAACAACCCCTCCCTCCTATACCCACTGAAATGCAATCCAAACGTTAGACAAAAACCAAAACTATAAACAAAGCGCAGTACCATGTTGTCATCTTTTGCCTAGAGGTCACTGTTTGACGACACTACAGAGTACCTTTAACACATTCGGGACCGGCCACGGACATGTCCGTGTTTCGGATCCAACGGTAGAGGGCCAACCACGGACATGTCCGTAGCAAGGTTGTTTTGGCTTTTATTCCATTTTAATAACCTACTCAATGTCACCGAGCGGCACTGCAGATTTACCCTACTCTTGGAATTCTGAAAAGTGCATTACCGGCCAGATCCTCGTAGGGGCGCTGTCTCGATAATGCAGTGTTCCCTGTGGCAGAACGGTCTTTTATTTTAATTGAATTTGAATGGAGTTTCCTGTTAGCTGGAATCTATACGTGTAGCATGTAGCATGGAATACCTTTTGCGACGCCGAATTCACTATGCAGTAAAGGAATATATCATCAGCCAATGGACATATCGATCTACCAGATGGTGATCGATAACTGGGAAATCCTTTTGGGGATCCAACCGGCCCACGGTAAGATCTTTTTCACGTAAATTACATGCTGATCAGGCCTTGTTATCATACCCAACCAGGCGATCAGCGAATGTGGCTACTGAGGCTAACGCCGTTATTGGTAATCAATAATCAGAAACAACGTCCCCCGCCCCCCCCCCTTTCATGCATTCATGGTGGACCATGAATACCGACAATATGCATTTAGATTTTTTGCTCTAGCTTCTGTAGTGCCGAAACGCCATTCGATTTAATGACCAAATCCCATATAACGCTTATATTCAAGACGCTATAAAATGGGAGCGTATTGATGAAAAAATTCTTTCTTTAAGCCATTTTGAAGGGACGGTTTATGGTGTCAATTGACAATGAGAATGGACAGATAGCAATACTATAAAGTATAGATTTAGCTCTACAAACAGCCTCACATACAATGCAAGTTTGTTTTGAAATGCTGGCCGTATAGCGTGAGATTAGACGGCCCCCAATGGCCGGGAATGTGTTAAAGGGATAGTGTTGATTTCTCGAAAACCCTGGCCCTATTTCTTGCTTTCCAATGATGATGTTGATTGGTCCTTGAGTCCTTTCTCTGCACAATCCATGCTGTTCCTCATACTAGCTGCGGGAAATTAGCCACAAACCAAGGTGTACTCCACAGTATACCTAAAGTAAGTTTCAGTAAGCTTCAGTCAGCCTGTACAGACAGGAGCTTCAGTTAACCTGATAAGCCCGGAGCCCTATTTTCTGAAAATCTGCCTAAAATACCTAAGTAAATGGAGGATTGCTCCACTTCTACAAGGTCCATTAGCATGTTATTGGTATCTAGGGACATCTATGGATCTCAGGGAATGTATTCCCACTGTCAGAAATATTGTGTCTGTTACTACATAGGCTTGAGTAAATTGTGATGAAACTTTGCATCTTTGCCGGTGAATAAACACCATGCTAAAAATGACCAGACATGAGAAACTGCCACTGAGCTCGTTCAGCACCTTCTTGAGATCACATGTACAAAAGATCTAAGCAAATGAATAAAGGGAAGATGATTAACCTGTACAGACAGGAGCTTGACCCCATTGGCTCCGCATTGGTTTGTGGCCAACTAGTCAGAGGAACAGCACCATCGGTGAGTAAGAAACAGGGCTAGGGTTTAACTATCAGAACTGTCCCTTTAACCAAGAGCCATTTTTTTTTTTACAAATTAACGAATGAAGCCCTAAAGTAACAGTTTAAACGCTACGACGATCTAATAATGGGATCTCTTTGTCTCTGTTTGCAGCTCTGGGTGGAAGAGAGGATGGCAATCGCGACGTCCACTGATCACGGTCACAACTTACAAACTGTGCAGCTGCTCATCAAGAAGAACCAGGTACAATGCAACCAAAAGTGTTTTTTACGTGGTTCTCACTCGCTAATGGAGTGGTATTGGTATGGAACAGTAGCAGAGCTACTTAATGCTACAGCCCTTAATGCTACAGCCTTTAACCCTTTCACTACCACACTACAGAAGGTTAACCCTTTACTATCACACTACAGACGGTTAACCTGCGCCTCTTCCTCCTCTTCCTCCTCTCCTCCTCTCCCTCCTCTCTCTCCTCCTCTCCCTCCTCTCCCTCCTCTCTCTCCTCCTCTCCCTCCTCTCCCTCCTCTCCTCCTCTCCCTCCTCTCCCTCCTCTCTCTCCTCCTCTCCCTCCTCTCTCTCCTCCTCTCCCTCCTCTTTCTCCTCCTCTCCCTCCTCTCCCTCCTCCTCTCCCTCCTCCTCTCCCTCCTCTCCCTCCTCTCTCTCCTCCTCTCCCTCCTCTTTCTCCTCCTCTCCCTCCTCTCCCTCCTCCTCTCCCTCCTCCTCTCCCTCCTCCTCTCCCTCCTCTCCCTCCTCTCCCTCCTCTCTCTCCTCCTCTCCTCCTCTCCCTCCTCTTCCTCCTCTTCCCCCCCCCCCCCCGGTATAAAGACCTTGCAGAAGGAGATCCAGGGTCACCAGCCTCGCATCGACGACGTCTCCGAGCGCAGCAGCAGCCTGCTGAGCGACGACGGCCCCGGCACCGAGGCCCTGCGCCAGCGGCTCGCCGGCCTGCGGCAGCTGTGGAGCCTGATGATCGAGGAGACGGAGAAGCGCCACGCGCGCCTGGAGGAGGCACACCACGCCCAGCGGTACTACTTCGACGCCGCCGAGGCCGAGGCCTGGATGAGCGAGCAGGAGCTGTACATGATGTCGGAGGAGAAGGCCAAGGTACGGGAAGTCACGCTTTAAAACCGCTTAACCTGCAATGGGTCTCCTGGCCATTTTAGTTTTCGAGGACTGCATACTTTTTTTGCAAACCAAAACAACATACTTTATACTTATAGCACATGCATGGGCCTGGTCTCTTTTAAAATAAATTCACTTTTAGTGCTAACGTAACATATGTCTGAACTTGAGTTGTAGAAAAACTTGTTACTCAAGTTTTTCTGTAGTAGTTAGTAGTCCAGAGGTAGTATTTCCCCTGAAGGTGGTATGGCTTACAAATCTATACGGACCTATAGCATAAAGCCTTATGTAGTACATGTCCAAATTTCATAAAGATCCATTCAGAAATGAGTGATTAGGAGTGATTTTGGTAAACTGTGTACAAAAGAAAAACTGAGTTTTCTCATAGACTTCAATTCATTCAGCTGTTTTTCTCTTCCTGTTTTTTCGCTCGTTAGTTTTTTTGTTTGTTTTTTAGATTCATACATCCCCAGGTGGGGTATCATTGGAAAGCCACACTCATTGGGTACAACCCTCCACAATAATTTTCGAGATCGGATCTAGATTGACGGAACTACTGTGCCAAGAGTCGGGAGTGGTATTTTGCACAATACCATGTACTTTGCACAAGCCTCAAATACCGGCATGTAACTCGAGAACCGCTGAACGGATTCTGTCGGAATATGCACACCCGAGCCACTAGGGGTCGCCAAAGTGCCGGTGGGCAAATCGTCCTAAAAACGTCCCATATATGGGACGCCGCATGCTAAGAGGTTGGAACAACGCCGATGTTATGGGAATCGTATACAGTATTCTCTCCAGAGAGAGACAGCTTGGTTACTTTAAACTAAGAACCGTTTTAAAGGGATACTTCTGAGTTATGTCTTTTGTGTGTGCGTGTGCGTGTGTCTGCATGTGCGTGTGTGTGTGTGTGTGTGTGTCTGTGTGTGTGTGTCTGTGTGTGTGCGTGTGTGTCTACAGGACGAGCAGAGCTCAGTAGCCATGCTGAAGAAGCATCAGATTGTGGAGCAGTCTGTGGAGGACTACGCAGAGACCGTCCACCAGCTGTCAAAGTGCAGCAGGGGCCTGGTGGCCGACGGACACCCGGAGAGGTTCCCTAACCTCTTACCTTAACCTCAACCCCTTACATTAACCTTAACCTCAACCTCAATCTTAATTAATATTCTAGATATTACCAAATATCCTGACTGACGTCTTAGTCTGGATATTTTCATGTCCTGGGCCCAATTCCTCATACTGTATGTGGATACCGGAGTTAGCTGGATGACAGAGTTAACTGGATAACTGAAAACTGAGTTAGCTGGATAACTGAGTGTTACGTACCCCAGTAAGGGGACGCAACACAATGCCACAGACAGGGTAGGTGAGGGTGCAGTGACACTAAAACCATGAAACGATTAGCAAAATAATAGTATTTATTTCACAAACAAAAAAAACTCAGCAACACAGAGAGCAAGGAGGACTACCTAGTGGCACCAAATGAAATACACAAAGAAAATGAAAACCCACCCTCCCCTTTACAGGCGCTGAACGCCCAAAAGTACAGGTGGCGGTGCTCACTCTAAAGCTAACATCAGGTCACCTACGTGATGCAAAAATGTAGACCCAGGGTATCTTCCTGTCCTCAATGTCCCTGTGTGCGAAACAAAAGATTAATATACAGAAAAAAAGGAATCACCATAGGCTGGGTGAACAGGGCTTAAACAAAAACACACAGGTTAGGAATAAACAGAAATGTAGGCAGGAGAAAAATACAATAAACAGGCACAAAGAAACAAAGCTTTAACCAGCTCTGATACCACAAAGAACTCAAACAGAGCTTTAGCCAACTCTGATACCACCAAGCCCCTAAACAGAGCTTTAACCAGCTCTGGTACCAAAAAGGATTCTAAAGAGCCACAGCTCTATTTCCCAAAACAGAGAGAGCTCTACCATCAAACAACACAAGATATAGTTACCACCACAGACACAGACAGAGCTCTACTTTACCACAACAATGAACCAGATAGCTAACTAACACTGCACATGGTCTAGGATATATGGAGGGGTGTAGAGCTTGATTGCAGATCAGCAACAGCTGCCACTGCACTGGAGTGAGATGCTGATTGACCAGCTGCTGCTGGTGGTGCTGGAACTGGGAGACATCTGAGAATGGGGATATGTAGACACAAGAGGGAGACACAAGACAACAACAAACAAAACATGCCTATATACACACAACAGATAATATACATAACTCCCTATATATATATATACATAACGACACCGTCCGTAACACTGAGTTAGCTGGATAACTGAGTTAGCTGGCTAACTGATAACTGAGTTAGCTGGATAACTGATAACTGAGTTAGCTGGATAACTGATAACTGAGTTAGCTGGATAACGGTATTTGATGGTATGAGAAACTAGATTAGTAGATTCTATCTCTGCCTGCGGCCTGTCCTGTTAGCCGAAGCCTGTTTGTTAGCCCATCAGGAGGAGGAGGAGGCCTGGTGTCGTTCCGTCTTGCTCGCTATCAAAACTCGTCTGGCTACCCTCCCCGAAGACTCGCAGCTTAAAGTCTTAAAGTCTCTCTCTCTCGCGCGATGATTCGCTACCATTGTCCCCCTGGCAACAGCCGTTATATAAACGTATAATTGCTAGCTCGTCGGCTATCTCTTCCTGAATGTTGATGTTATTTTCCTCTGTGAGTGACCTTGGCTCTCTGGCTTATCTCGTCACTATAGCAACCACTCTTGCTCCCTGCTACAGAGGAATGTCTGTCTCTAAAGTCTAATACACACACAGGGTCCGTTAAACAAATATCTATATAGATATTTACTTTACATGTTGTTATAACCATATGAAAACCAGTGATATCTTTCACATGCATGGAAAATAGTGGTGCAATTAGTCTGCTACAGTACATTGGATGGAATTGTAATATGTATGCATTTAGATTATATAAATTATATCTTATCTTATCTTACTTCCATTCCTTATAACCTTCCATTAATACTCGGGAGAAAGTGAATGGTCTTTGTTTTAGTTTTTGACATAATGCCACCATCATGTGATTATTCACTGT
>NW_028168929.1:0-1000 GCF_963971535.1 Notolepis coatsorum | reverse complement strand
CGCAATGGCTCACTTTAAGAGAGAGAGAGGGGGGGGGGGGGGAGCAGAATATATCAATGGGGGCCAATTACAGCGAGTGAGGATGTATTACATCATCCGCATGTGCCCCCGGTCTCCAGGACGAGGTGTCGTTTCGTCCTATAGTGGCGTTTTTAAAAGCCCC
The DNA here is from genome assembly GCF_963971535.1 of Notolepis coatsorum. Lineage (NCBI taxonomy): Eukaryota > Metazoa > Chordata > Actinopteri > Aulopiformes > Paralepididae > Notolepis > Notolepis coatsorum. The sequence continues at coordinate 837 of NW_028168929.1, read as the reverse complement.
CACACGCCGTAAACGCTGGTGACTTTTAATGCTCATCCGTGCTCTCGCTCTCTCTCTCCAGGTGTACTCTGCCAAACGTGACAGGCCTTAGCGTTCAAGCTATTCATCTCCATTTAGTCCCCTTGCGAAGCTCTCTCAATGAACAGAAGAAACAAATGCCCCCCCCCCCCGTCCCCCGTTTTCTTTATTTATATATATTTTTTTTTAGAGGTAATGGATTCCAGTGCCGGCAGGGCCGTAAACCTCGGAGGAGAACGTCGTCCGGATTATGAGATAAAACACGAGGTATTAAGCGGAGAACTCTGTCCTCTCTCTCTCTCCGCTCACTGATCAATGCCTCTGCGTTCCGTATTAGCTAATGGTTCGCTTTGTCTCAGTTTGTAGCTTGGCAGGACAATTGACTCTGAGTGCTATAGTGTTTTGTATAATGGAAGGATTCTGAACCGAGTGGAGGCTAATTCGATCAATCAGCGTCCCCCGTTATCCGCGGACCGCTGGGTCTGACTCTGTGACTCCTGTACGCCGGCCGCATGGATCTGTTTCCTGTCGGTTCTCCCGCTGCTCTGTGGCGGCTAATGCGGCCATTTAGCCGTAACCCTTTCACTGCCACACTACAGAAGGTTGACCCTTAGTGCGATGCATGATGTATAGCATAATGACGGAGTTAAAATTGTATATTGTATAGTAGTGTACATAGGAACCAGTGTCTTCTCAGGAATTTAGCATGTCTATTTTTTATCATGCACATCTTATGTCTTCTTATTACCTTTTTTTATGTCTATTTTATTATTTTATTATTGCATAATCGATGCGGGCGTGACCACCCACATTTCACTG
>NW_028168930.1:25000-94105 GCF_963971535.1 Notolepis coatsorum | reverse complement strand
CTGATGTGCATTCCTACTCATTTCAGTGGAATAAGGCTCAGGAAGTGGACGGGGAAGTGAGGTGGTTTCTATACTACGTGTCGCCACAGACGACTGTCGCCATCTTTGGTTTTGGTCACTTTATACCGATTTTGCGTTGAGAAATCGCTAAAACTGCTAAATGTTCAGAAGCTGAGGAAGAGATGGAGAGTGAGACAGGGCAGAGAGTGAGATGGGTAGAGAGTGAGACGGGTAGAGAGTGAGACAGTAGATAGTGAGACAGTAGAGAGTGAGACGGCAGAGAGTGAGACGGTAGATAGTGAGACAGTAGAGAGTGAGACGGCAGAGAGTGAGACGGTAGATAGTGAGACAGTAGAGAGTGAGACAGTAGAGAGTGAGACGGCAGAGAGTGAGACAGTAGAGAGTGAGACAGTAGAGAGTGAGACGGCAGAGAGTGAGACAGTAGAGAGTGAGATGGTAGAGAGTGAGACAGTAGAGAGTGAGACGGGTAGAGAGTGAGATGGCAGAGAGTGAGATGGCAGAGAGTGAGACAGTAGAGAGTGAGACGGGTAGATAGTGAGACGGTATAGAGTGATACGGGTAGATAGTGAGACGGTAGAGAGTGATACGGTAGAGAGTGAGGCGGTAGAGAGTGAGACGGTAGAGAGTGAGACGGTAGAGAGTGATACGGTAGAGAGTGAGGCGGTAGAGAGTGAGACGGTAGAGAGTGAGACGGTAGAGAGTGAGATGGTAGAGAGTGAGACAGTAGAGAGTGAGACAGGTAGATAGTGAGACGGTAGAGAGTGAGACGGGTAGATAGTGAGACGGTAGAGAGTGAGACAGTAGAGAGTGAGACAGTAGAGAGTGAGACGGGTAGACTTCAGCATCAAAATACCCACAAGAAGAATATACAGAAACGTATAACCCCTAAGGGGATGGTGTTGGACACTCCAGACAAAATCCTTGAAGAAGGGACAAAATATTTTGAACAAATATTCCTTTCAGTCACCACCAGTTAATCTTTAAGAAAAACTGGTCAGATACACAACAAGAAGGTCTTCTTTCTTTACTGTTGAAACAAGACCCGGGTGGTCACTATAAAGACCCCAGTTTCTTAACCCTTTCAGTGCCACGGACGACATATCTCGTTTTATCAGCCCGCCCGTTGAATGCCCACGACGACAAATGTCGTTTTATTCTTTTATTAGCGATCTGAATTCATATTTCATCAACCGAGTCTCCCGTTGGTACACCAGCCCCTACAGGAGCTCAGATTGGAAAAAAAGCGCCCCCTATCGTCTATCCCTGTGTAACTGCAGGTCAGTCGCTTAGACTGACCTGGGATCTGTAGATCTCTGGGGGGGAGCCAACTCGCTCCTTGTGCTGGCAAGCTGTCTGCTCAAGAGGGATCTGCTCGCGGCACGGGAATCAGCCTGGAATATATATTCACAGCAGCCAATAATCAATCAATAAGCGTGATCGATATTTGGAATGGCGATCAGGAATTGGAATAATCTTTTTGGAGAACATCTGATCTGAGGTAAGGAATCTATTTTTACTTTTAGGAATCTAATCAGAGTTGTATTCGCTGAGATCTCAGCGTTTGCCCTATGTGTGATGTGTCTGTGTGTGCGCGATCGCTGATGAGGAAATAAGATAATCGATTTTTCAGCTTGCGTCTATAGCGTGCATACGTACACATACTATCGATAATCTAGCGTTTATTTGAAAACGATTCATAAAAGGCAGAAAATGTGTTTTTGTGTATTCTAGAATATTCCAGTAAATGTCTTTTATCATGGAATCTTTATATAAATAATATTTATATTATTTATATATATTTAGGATGCCATCATCTACATGCTCCACAGAGCGTACACGCACCTGGAGAAGCCGCGCAGCTCAGTGAGGATTATGTTCTTTGATTTCTCCAGCGCCTTCAACACCACCCAGCCGTCACTGCTAGCGGAGAAGCTCTCTGCGATGCAGCTGGAGCACGGCTTGGTGGCCTGGATCAAGGACTACCTCACTGAGAGGCCACAGTACGTCAGACTAAAGGACAGTCAGTCTGACGTACTGGTGAGCAACACCGGCGCCCCCCAGGGAACTGTGCTGTCACCCTTCCTCTTCACCCTCTACACCTCAGACTTCTGCCGCAACTCCAGCGGGTGCCACCTGCAGAAGTTCTCAGACGACTCCTCCATCGTAAGCTACATCACCGACGATGATGAGGAGGAGTACAGAGCCCTGGTGGAGAGCTTCGTGGGGTGGAGCGACAGCAACCACCTCCAACTCAACACCAGTAAGACCAAGGAGCTGGTGGTGGACTTCCGGAGGGGCAAGAAGAGGCCCCCCCCGATTCCCATCTCCATCCGAGGGGTGGATGTGGAGATGGTGGACTCATACAAGTTCCTTGGGGTACACCTGAACAATAAACTGGACTGGTCGGACAACACAGAGGCCCTCTACAGGAAGGGACAGAGCAGGCTGTTCTTCCTGAGGAGACTCAGGTCCTTCAATGTGTGCAACAAACTGCTGCAGTCTTTTTACCAGTCTGTTGTGGCCAGCATCCTCTTCTATGCTGTGGCATGCTGGGGAGGCTACATCAACTCAAGGGACACCAACAAGCTCAACAAGCTGGTGAGGAAGGCTAGCTCCGTGGTGGGAGTCGAGCTACCTAGACTTGAGGTGATGGTAGAGAGGGGGATGATAAGGAAGCTGGATGCCATCATGGAGAACCCCTACCACCCCCTCTACGATGAGCTAGTCAAGATGAGAAGCTCGTTCAGCCACAGACTCATCCCCCCCCGACACTCAACTAACCGCCTCGGACAGTCCTTCATACCAGCGGCCATCAGGCTCCACAACAGTGGGCAGCGACTAGCAGCCTCCAGGCCCCACAACAGGGGGCAGCGACAGCGACTGCTACCAGACATTGACCTGGGACTTATAGGAACCCAAGGGGGACAAAGTAGACTACCCTGGTACTTTGATTAATGTATACTCAGTAGATAGTAAATTATAACACTACCTCATGCATACTGCACCTCATGTGACACTGTGAATAATGTGAATATTCCTCAGCTAGTCAGATAGTAAATTATATTGACCATATTGATCAAATTGTTTACACTGCCTGTGTTGTCTTTTACTACCTGTATACTGTGTTGTTTTACTACCTGTACCCCTCCCCCCTCCCCCCCATGCTGCTATGATGCCTGAATTTCCCCAAGGGGATCAATAAAGGAATATCTTATCTTATCTTATCTTATTTTCCTTGAAAACGAGGGCTTTTCAAAATGCTATAAAACGAAAATTAACCGATAAAAAAACAATCCGCTTCGACAATGTTGACTGCAAACGAGTCATTGATAAGCGACGGGCAGATTAGACACATAATTTAAAACATAGATTAGCCGGTTTTAACGCTAACATTGAAGTGGATGGTGGCATTCAACGGGGTAAATCAAGGTTAATCAACTGGAGCCCCCTCACTCTTCAATGTTACGTTGCAAAAAATATTAGCTAAATGTATTGCGTTTGGGATGAAAAATGTTATATCAGATATCATACAAAACAATCAAACAGGGTTCATTTAGGGACATTATTGGGGATAACATAAGACAGGTACTAGAAATCATAGAATATTATGACTATGTAAAGAAACCAGGGATGATATTTGTTGCAGACTTTGAAAAAGCATTTGATAAGGTAAGACTGGATTTTGTTTATAAATGTCTGGATTTTCTTAAAACGTTGGGCCCTCGTTAATAAAATGGGTAAGAGTTATATACAATAATCCGAAATGCCGAATCATAAATAATGGTAATTTCCCCAGCTTTTTTAAGTTATCAAGGGGTGTGAAACACGGGTGTCCCCTATCACCATATTTATTTATAATTGCTATAGAAATGTTAGCAAATAAGGTAAGCTTAAACTGTGAAATAGAAGGATTGGATATCCATGGTCTAGGAGCAAAAGTATCTATTTATGCGGATGATGCATGCTTCCCCATCTCTCTATGTCTAGACTTTTTGCCAATTTGTCTGGTTTGAATCCAAATTACGAGTGCACTATATTGCAGATTGGGTCCTTAAAAAACACTGCTTTTACACTGCCCTGTAGTCTGCCAATAAAGTGGACTAACTCGCCAGTTTACATCCCCCCCAGTACTAATGCTAAGCTAGCTCTACTGGACTTGCACAGCGTGTTCGACAAACAACAAACGAAGCACCCCAACAGTGTTTTTAAAATGGGAGGAGATTTTAATCACACAAACCTCAAGTCTGTCCTACCCAAATTCCACCAGAATATATCCTGCCCCACTAGAAGTGAGAATACCCCTAGAGACCAAGTATATACTAACATCAAGGATGCTTACAAAGCTATCCCATACCCCCACCTTGGTCAGTCAGACCACCTCTCCCAATGTTTACTACCCACATACAGATCACTTATCAAACAAGACTTATCAAGCGAGACAAACCAACAACCAAGACACTGTTTGGCCCGAGAGGGCAGTGCCTGAGCTCCAGGACTGCTTTGGTATCACTGACTGGGACATGTTCCACCGAGAGGCCTGCACCCAAGGCTCTCACACTGACATTGAAATGTCATGCCTTTTCTGTGCTACTCTACAGAAAACCATATGCATATACACCAGAAACCCTGGATGGACAGTGAGGTTCGTCTGTTGCTAAAGGCTTGTGACACTGCATTTAGGTCTGGTGACATTCTGGCCTACAGGCAGCACTGCCCGGTCCAGTTTGAAAAAGGGAATCAGGTCTGCAAAATGAAACTACACACAACATGTAGAGGACGTCTTCCTTCAAAACAATGACCCTCGGGCACCTGTGGCAAGGCATACAAACAATTACGGATTATAAGAGCCCGAACAACAGCCCTGTGGTGACTAACGCCTCTCTTCCAGATGAACTGAATCACTTCTATGCCCGCTTTGACAGATCCAACACAGAGACTGCCATCAAAGCCCTGCCACCGCCAGATGACCCTGTCCACCTCTGAGGTTAAGTCCTCCTTAACTCTTTGGACGCCACGGACTTGAGCATCTTTTGTTCCTACCACGCCAACGCTCTAAGACAGTGATTCCCAACCTGGGGTCCGCGGACCCCTGGGGGTCCGCCAGGGGGCGCAGGGGGTCCGCCAGACCACAGATGATTTTTTTTTTTTTTTTTTTATCATCATCAGAAGCATGAATAGTCTCTCCACTACAATAAAAAAATAAAGATAAATAAATAAACATCTAGACATGATTTTTGAATGTTAACAGTAGGCTACCGGGTAGCCGCTAAAACGCGAATCAGTTGACTGTATCACTTTCTGTAGCTAGCCTAGCACGCTAGTTAACTTTCTCGGCTCGTCTGCAGTCAGCCGCCAGAGGCGAAAATGTGTGACAAACGAAAAGGAGATGATGGCAGCTCATCTGCAAAAAAAGTTAGGACCTACAGCAATCGCGAAAATTACATCACCATGGGCTTCACTGAGGGACCAGACAAACGACCTGAGTGTGTGATTTGTGGAGAAAAGTTGGCAAACTCGAGCCTGAAGCCCAGCAAGCTGAAGAGACATCAGGCGTCTAAGCACCCAGAAACCGTTGGGAAGGATCCAGACTTTTTTCGGAGGAAAGAACAGTCTCTCAAGGCGAACAAGCCTGTTGATGTTAGAGTAGCGTGGAGCAGGGGTGGCAGTGATTTACAGAAGGCTACCGAAGCCTCCTTTGAGTGTTCGCTTTTAATTGCAAAAGCAAAGAAACCGCACAATATTGGCGAGCAGCTCATCAAACCAGCCTGCATCAAAATGGTTTAGAAACTGTGCGGCCCACAGGTGGCGGATAAACTAAAATCAGTACCACTCTCGAACAATGTAGTGAAATACCGAATTGATAAGATGTCAAGTGATTGCGAGCAGCAGCTGTCAGAAAAGCTTAGAAAGGGTCCATTTGCCATACAACTTGATGAAACTACAACTGTCGCAGACGAGGCTGTGCTCATCGTTTATGTGCAATATATTGAAAATGAGGATCTGAAGCAGGACATTCTCATGTCAGTCAACCTTACTACCACCACTCGAGGTGAGGATATTTTTACTGCAGTGGATTCTTACTTCATTCAACATAAATGCAAACCGTTCACCATTAGGGCCTGATTTGAGAGGATGAATACAGGATTTGAATATTGGCCAAAATTTTGAAATACATAAGGTGCAAGATTAGATTTGTTGATTGAAGGCACAAGTCAAAGAAGCATAGTGGGTCTAATTATGATGCATATGCCTGTGTATAAGCAGTTTGTTATTAAAATGACAAAAAAAAGGTATTAAACCCAGCTAGGACAGATTCTCTCTGCTACTGATTGGAATTTCCTGTCTCATATTTAGTTTAATTTGTTGCATTGATTTGTTCCATAAATGCAAACCGTTCACCATTAGGGACTGATTTGAGAGGATGAATACAGGATTTGAATATTGGCCAAACATTTTGAAATGCATATGGTGCAAGATGAGATTTGTTGATTGAAGGCACAAGTTAAAGAAGCATAGTGGGTCTAATTGTGATGCATATGCCTGTGTATAAGCAGTTTGTTATTAAAATGACAAAAAAAAGGTATTAAACCCAGCTAGGACAGATTCTCTCTGCTACTGATTGGAATTTCCTGTCTCATATTTAGTTTAATTTGTTGCATTGATTTGTTCCATAAATGCAAACCGTTCACCATTAGGGCCTGATTTGAGAGGATGAATACAGCATTTGAATATTGGCCAAACATTTTGAAATGCATATGGTGCAAGATGAGATTTGTTGATTGAAGGCACAAGTCAAAGAAGCATAGTGGGTCTAATTGTGATGCATATGCCTGTGTATAAGCAGTTTGTTATTAAAATGAAAAAAAAAAGTATTTTATGGTATCTTATTAGGAGGGGGTCCGCGAATTTCATCAGAGATGTTTGGGGGTCCCTGGGGAGAAAAAGGTTGGGAACCACTGCTCTAAGAGATAGGAATAAGTGGTGGTGTTTGCAGGGCTATATTACATTCTATATTATAGCTATGGATACAATACTATGGCCCATTTGACATCAACTATCTATCGTTCAATATGTGAAAAAGAATTAATTTTTTCATCCATACGTTCGCGTGTTATACCGTGGTGAATATAAGTATAGTTTTAGAGTGATCCTGTCTAATCCCAGAAAACGACGATATGCAGCAATACGTCAATTTCACTAAAACCGTTGGCGCTTCTCGCCTGGACACGCTACTATTTCCAAATCAAATGTATATAATACAGGTATTATGTTTCATCATGAATGCATGAAAGGGGGGGGGGGGGGGGGGTCGTTTTTTGATGCTTTGATCGTCACCAACGGCATACGTTGTGGAGTAACGTTACACACACACACGTTGCGATCGATGTGAAATCATGGTTGGATCAAAGCAGGATTGATATCATAAATTTGATTGATTGAACATTTTATTAACAGATTGCAGAATGGGTACAATACAGTACGGCTCAATACACACAATTGTTAAGGGGATTGATTGATTGATTGATTGAAAACTTTATCAACAGATTGCAGAATATAATAACATATATGACACACACGACAGATAGACAGTACTGCCACATCTATACATTTATGACATACCAGATTTGTAAATACAGTACTGTTTGTGATACAAAAAGTGTCCAGAAAAGAGTGTATATACATTTGACGTAGAAACTGTACATTGGAGGAGGTTGGGTAGGTGAGGTGGGGTTGGGTGGGTGGATGAGGGGGGGAACTGTACATTGGATGGGGGGGGGGGGGGGGGGGGGGGTACATTGGATTATCGACGAAACCTTACTTGGTCCCAAGAAAAGGGTCTCGTGTATTATTGGGTTAGGACATTTACTGTATTTGGAGGGGGTTGGGTTAGGACATTTACAGGGGCCAGTTTCGAATTGCATTCTCCTGTAGGTGCTCTCTTTTGGTTTTGAAAGTGGGTAGTGATTCACATTCCTTTACAGGTGTGGGTAGGGCGTTTAGTCCCTTGTTTGAGCCGAATCTGGGTTTAACATGGTTTGTGGAGCTCCCTCTGGTGTCTACTAGTGGATCTACTATTGGATCTACTTTCTCTGTGGATGGTTTTGTGAATAAATCTCCATTATGCTTCAATTACTGTGTGTTTATTGTATAGTGATAAGGTTGGGTGAATTGGGTCATTGTATAAACGCATTACATCACTTGAAGTTGTGTGTTATGCAAATTAGATCACGCCTATGGGGGTCTAACGACCCATAGGCGTGATCTAATTTGTATAACACTCTATTGCGTGATGTAATGCTTAAATAGTCTAATGAGTGAAGCATATAATTCAAATTGGTTTGAAAGAAACAAATTATCTCTGAATGTAAATAAAGCAAATTTCATTATTTTCAGTGTTAAATTTAAAGTGTATAAATGGCCTTTTTCAGTGTTTAGCATTGTTTCCTAGCTATGTGGACTTATATTAATAGGATCTATGTCTCTAATTCTCATATTGGCGCATTCTTCCAATTCTCCTCTCACAATATTCACCCTCACTGAACTGAGTCATCTGAAAATGTGCATATCTGTGATGTCAGAGATTTCTCAGCTGCATAATAATGTGGCAGTTGATGTGGCAGTTGGCACCAGGCCACACAGTGGTTGGAGCCCAGCCTCAAAACGGCTTAAGATCTTGAGGTAGAAAAATACTGTTTTTGAGTACTTGATTAGAAATACAAAACAATGAATCTTTTTGAAAAAAAACTTACAGAGGTGTTCCATAGACTCACAGGAATTGTGTAATCGTGCCTAAACAGTGAAAAAAATAGTAAAATAGTTCCCCTTTAAGAGAAAATACGTATATCATAGATAATTCAACCTTAGATATGAATGGAAATCGGGTTAAACAAGTTTCTGTTGTGAAGCTTTTGGGAGTTAAAGTTAATGTTCAAGTTCAAGTTCTTTAATAGTTGTCATACAGAAGTACAGAATACTTTCATACAAAATGCTTCTTACTGTTACGCTCCAGAGACTGTGCTAGACAAGATAGTATCAAATAACATAATAACATAATATAGCATGAATTTAGAAGAAGAAAATGAGGTCACAGTGTTCGGTATAGACATATGTACAATGTTCTGAGTTACCATATAATATACAATACACAATACTATGCAGTGTACTAATGTACAGTACTATCTAGTGCAAAGCAGAAATGGGATGAGGTACAATTTTAGGTACAATTTACAGTAAGGTGTACGAGTTGTAGTGCAATCCTTCATCCATAAATATAAAGTGTGGGGAGTGGGTGCTACAGTGTGTTTGTTTAAAGTGGGTGTGTGCTATAAGTGTGTGGAGTGGGTGCTACAGTGTGTTTGTTTAAAGTGAGTGTGTGCGTGTGGATGTGTGTGCTATGTGCGTTTGGTGGTTGTTGTTGTGTAGTGTTCATTCATTGTTTGTTTAGCAGCCTGATGGCCTGGGGATAGAAGCTTCTTCTGAGTCTTTCTGTGCTCGCCTTGAGACTCCTGTATCGCTTGCCTGACCGCAGCAGTTCGAAGAGGCAGTTGTTCGGGTGACTGGAGTCTTTAATGATTCTCTTAGCCTTGCCCTTGCAACGCTTGTAGTAAATGTTCTGGAGGGTGGGGAGCCCCCCTCCAATTGTGCGTTCGGCTGAACGTGTCACTCTTTGTAGTCTGCTTTGGTCTTTTGCAGTGCTATTCCCAAACCAGGAGGTGATGTTGCCGGTCAAGATGCTCTCTATTGTACATGAGTAGAAGTTCTTAAGGATCTTCTGGCTGACTTGGAACTTCCTTAGGCGCCTGAGGAAGTAGAGGCGTTGTCGTGCCTTCTTCACCACACTGTTAATGATCGACTGTTGGAAAGCACATATTGATTATATTTATAGGAAGGCTATGAATTCCCTTGATCTGCTATTATCTTAATTAATCTTGTTTTCAGACCTTGTACTATAGCCTTATTTTTCCATATCTTACTCACTGTAACATTGTATGAGATTGTAAGTATCACACTAACCTTAAGTCAAAGTCAACTTTATTGGCATTGTCCTTCATGTGTAAGACATACAGAAAAATGAAATTGCGTTCCCCCCTTCTCACGGTGTATATAAAAAGATCTAATATAAACATAAAGTAACATATAGGACACTATAAACATAAAGTAACATATAGGACACAATGTACACACACAATATACAGGACTTAAAAGACACCACTTGTTACAAAATAGATTTGTCAGAAGTGCAACCTTTTCCAATCCATTTTTGCTCAGTCTCTGCCACAATTTCAAAAACTAAAGGTGTTATCAATTTATGACATACATACTCTTCAAATATTTTATAAGAGCAGATGTAGGATAGATCTTTTACCAGAAGTTTTTTTTATCAGATGATTTCATACTTAATTCAGAAGTCAACCAATATAATACCTGGCAAGCAAATCATCAACATCTGCATAAGAATCTTACCACTAGGGATCTTTATACTAAATATCTCAATATGAATTATACTGTAGCTATGTGTGTATATATACATATATGTTAATATATCTGTTGTGTGGACCTATTGGTTTGTGAGTTAAGTTCTTCATATGGGTCTAGCATGGATTTGACCTCACCCTAGTATACCGCTTCATATGTAGTCTATTTTGTATTTTAAGTATATTGCTTTTGTTCCCCTTTATTTTACTTGTGGGCATTTAAATGACAAATAAGTGTGCTAATGGGCGCGTGCGCACACACACACGCACTCATACTCCCACACACTGCATTAAATAGTGATGTTATGCCACATTATACTAGTTTAGAAAATGTGTACCTATTATGTCCTTGTTTCTTTACTGGTGCTGTTTATTAGGTAATGGACCAAGTTTCTGTTTACTTTCACCTGGACATTTTGTTTCATTTGTTGCTTTGATATTTGTCTTTTGTTTTCATTGTGCAAATAAAGAAATACATCAAAAAGTGGTAAATGTAGTCCCATATACGGTAGGGTTTAACCACTTGACTGTCTCTGGGCACGTCCATTAGTGTTTATAATTCCATAATGTCATCTCCTGCGGTCAGCGTGTCACTGGAGACCTCCTTGTGTTTCAGGTGGTGAGATCACTGCTGGAGTGCCATGCCAAGCTGAACAAGAAGGATCACTATGGAAACACCCCTCTGACCCACGCCTGCCTCAGGGGCCGTCTAGAGACCACGCCTGCCTCAGGGGCCGTCTAGAGACCACGCCTGCCTCAGGGGCCGTCTAGAGACCACGCCTGCCTCAGGGGCCACCTAGAGACCACGCCTGCCTCAGGGGCCACCTAGAGACCACGCCTGCCTCAGGGGCCACCTAGAGACCACGCCTGCCTCAGGGGCCGTCTAGAGACCACGCCTGCCTCAGGGGCCACCTAGAGACCACGCCTGCCTCAGGGGCCACCTAGAGACCACGCCTGCCTCAGGGGCCACCTAGAGACCACGCCTGCCTCAGGGGCCACCTAGAGACCACGCCTGCCTCAGGGGCCGTCTAGAGACCACGCCTGCCTCAGGGGCCACCTAGAGACCACGCCTGCCTCAGGGGCCACCTAGAGACCACGCCTGCCTCAGGGGCCACCTAGAGACCACGCCTGCCTCAGGGGCCGTCTAGAGACCACGCCTGCCTCAGGGGCCACCTAGAGACCACGCCTGCCTCAGGGGCCGTCTAGAGACCACGCCTGCCTCAGGGGCCACCTAGAGACCACGCCTGCCTCAGGGGCCGTCTAGAGACCACTGACACGCTCCTCCAGGTGATCTTACACACACCCCCATGCTTGAATGATTTATTTAAGTCCATTTCACCTATAAACAGGCTAGGGGCGTAAACATTGTAAAAGCAGTCATATTTGCAGGGTTCCCACGGTCATGACAAGTTGGTATAAATATGTGGGAGACTTAATAGTCTTTACTTAATGCGTAACTAAGTGTGGGAGACCTTTCACTTCAACTTCATGTTACATTTGACTACTCTAATGATCGCAGTTATCACACACACTCCTGGTAACAACAGAAGCCAAGAGGGTGCCGTGTAAAGGAACAAAGATTCCTTAAGACGTCAAAATGTCTTCATGATTTCAGTATGTTGTGGAGCTCCTCTTCCCTCCCATTCATTGGTTGGTTCTCTTTCTCTCTCCCTCTCTGGCTGCAGAGCGATGCTTCGCTGAACGTGGCCAACAACCAGGGCAACAGGGCGCTCCACGAGGCGGTGAGAGGAGGCCACCTGGCGCTGGTGGAGCTGCTGCTGCAGGGAGGAGCCCTGGTCCACCTGAGGAACAAGAGACAGAGGACCCCGCTGGTGGAGCTGCTGCTGCAGGGAGGAGCCCTGGTCCACCTGAGGAACACGAGACAGAGGACCCCGCTGGTGGAGCTGCTGCTGCAGGGAGGAGCCCTGGTCCACCTGAGGAACAAGAGACAGAGGACCCCGCTTGTGCGGGAGCTTAGAGGACTGTATATAATTATCACCTTAGGGGGTGTGGTAGGATGCCTTAACTCTTAAACTAATTGTACCAAATACACAACTGAGTGAATAACTTAAAATGGAGTCACCTAAACTAGAAAGAGCGAGGAAACTGTTTGAAACATAATGCTTTTATATAAGCAAAAAAGGGGAAAAAGATACATACAAAATATTGTTATCACATTACACAAAGCCTAATTAAATACTATTACTAAATTTAGATGGGCGCCCAAATAGTTCTAATAAAGTGTTCTGGCCAAACGTTGCCGCGGTTACCACTGTGACAGAGGAACAATTCCCTCTGCAGGATGAGAGAGATGGAGGTGATGAGGAGTAGTAGACCGCTGCGTGTTGATGAGGGCGGGAAGACGCTGCCCGGTCCAATAGGCGCCACTAGTCTGCTCCTGCAGACCAGATGCTCCGCTGTGGTGGTCCGAGTGTCTCGCTCCGCGGTGCTGCATGGCGCACGCCGACAGCTGCTGCAGACACGCTGGTCCCCTCTGTACCACAGGCTACTGCTTAGGACTAGTTGTGTCCTTTACTCCTTTTACAGCGACACAGACCTTATCTAAATGTTCTCTGGTCTGTGTTATATATCGACTGATATGTCCAGTATAGAGCAGCTATCGAAGCATGAGCCGAAGCTACTTTAGGTATTAGCGCCGAGCTAGCTAGCTTCGGCTAACTGGTAACGATAGATGGGGAATACCATAGTCTGCTGTAATATGCTAATCCCAGACGTTTACTAAACATCAAATTAGCTGGGTACTAAAACTCACTCTCTCTTGGTGGTATAATGTCCGCTTGGTAAGCCACTTTACATACTTGGTCACCGTCAAACTATAACGTTAACGAGAGCAACGTTGTGTGTACGTCCGCTCTCTTGCGTGGTCCGGTCAAGTTCAACGTCACAAGCTCATAGAGAGGAAGTGACGCAGATACGAGGGAACACTAAACCACCTCTGGACCACTAGATGGCAGCACTGTCATATAACCTGAGATGCAATCAATAGGCAGACAGTGTAACATTATGTGGTAAATAATAACTTAACTCCCACATATTAACTTAAAGGGGGATTATTTTAGGTCTAATTTTACCTAATTGCAGACCCTTCAGCACAGCCGCCCCCTGATTTGCGGCGCTAATCAGTACTGAGGTCTGCTGAATGTCTAGTAGTCACTCAGGCTGGTCAGAGTCAGAGTACGGGGGTAGTCGGATCAGTCGAGCCACTGGTCTGTGGTATGTTCTTCCTCCGACCTCCACGATAGCAGAGCGGACTCTTCCCTCTTGCCCTTTTACCACACTCTTCACCCCTCCGGTGAGCCAGCGGGCTCGGGGAAGCGCCTGATCCACGATCATGACTGGGGTTCCTGGTTCTAGGTTGCCTCTTTCAGTGATCCACTTGCGGCGGCCTTGCAGCGATGGGAGATATTCGGTGGTGAACCTCTTCCAGAATTGGTCGGCTAAAGCCTGACTATACCTCCATTGTCTTCTGCCGATGATCTCGGTGGAGGCGTAGACCGCAAAGGGAAGGGCCGCGTCTCGCCGCCCCATCAAAAGGCTGTTGGGTGTTATGGGGTCGAGATCGGCCGCGTCGCTACTGACGTACCCCAGTGGCTTGGAATTCAGAATGGCTTCAATCTCCACCAGCACGGTGTTGAAGACCTCTGCCTTCGGAACCTGTCCTCTGAGCGCGGCTGCTAGAGCAGCCTTTACTGACTTGACCTCTCTCTCCCACGTTCCACCGAAGTGGGGTGCATTTGGAGGGTTGTAGGAGAAGGTGACCTGTTGGGAGGCCAGCTCGTCCCTCAACTCCTCACTCATCTGGTGGTAACTCTTGATGAGTTCAGCTTCTCCTCCCTTGAAATTCGTCCCGTGATCAGACCATAAGGTATGGGGTCGCCCTCTCCTTCCAGTAAATCGACGGAATGACTGGAGGAAGCTGTCTGTTGTCATTTCAGCCAGCACCTCGAGATGGACGGCTCTCGTGGTGAGGCACTTGAAGATGATTCCCCATCTCTTAGCAGTTGCTCTCCCGATCTCCGCCTTGATGGTGAAGGGCCCGAAGCAGTCCATGCCCGTGTTGTGGAAGGGCGCTTCTTGGAGACGGAGGCGGCAGGATGGGAGGTCAGCCATTCGTGGCATGATGGGTTGGGCTCTGAGCTTCTGGCAGTCTGTGCATGACCGTTGGTAACGCCGCACAGCCTCCCGGCCGCGAAGTATCCAGAACCTTCTCCTGAGCTCCGCGAAGAGCCGCTCCGCTCCAGCGTGATACAATTTGGTGTCATAGTGACGAATCACCAAGTTAGTCACCGGATGCTTCGAGGGGAGTAGGATGGGGTGTTTGCTGTCCTCAGTGAGGCCCTGAGCCCGTCGTAGGCGGCCTCCGACACGTATGAGGTCTTTCTCGTCCAGTTCGGGGGCCAGTAGCCTCAGCTTGCTGTCTCTTGGTAGCTCCATCTTCCGTCCCAAGCACGCCATCTCGATCTGGAAGACCTCCCGCTGCACCCTCTGCAGCAACATGATCTCAGCTGCGGCGTAGTCGTCGGCGCTGAGAGGGGTCGGGTCTCCGGGACCGGGGTTCCGGTGGTGGAAGGTACGTACTTGGAGCTCTTCTAGGGTCTGGCAATCCTCAACCTTGGGACCGTCAGTATTTGAAGGGTCTTGGAGTCCAGTGAGGCCGCAGAAGATGGACTTCTTAAGTTCCACCTCCACCTCTGCGTTCTCCAAGTTCGGAGGAGAAGGCCAGTCTTCTTCTGGCTTGCGTAGGTAGTCGGGTCCACGGTGGTAGAGGTTGGGACGTGCCAATTCCTCGAGGGTTGCACCTCTGGTGATCACGTCCGCCGGGTTGACATCTGTCGAAACGTATCGCCAGCAGCTGATCCCCACAAGCTCTTGGATCTCTGTCACCCTTGTTCCTACGAATACTTTATATCTGCACGAAGTCGACTGGATCCACTGGATGACTGTTGTGGAGTCAGACCAGATCGACACCGCGTGAAGGGGGAGGTGCAGCTCTTCCTTCAGCATCTTTCCCAACTGGGCTCCACTTAGAGCTGCGCAGAGCTCCAGCCGGGGAATGGATTGCTGCTTCTTGGGTGCAACTCTTGAGCGTGCAAGAATGAAGGAGACGTGGACTGTGTTGTCGGGCTCCACCGCGCGCAGGTACGCTACTGCACCATATGCCTTCTCAGACGCGTCACAGAATACATGAAGGGAGAGCTGGCTGCCGGTCAGACTGACGCTCGAGGGAAAGTAGCTCCTGGGAAACTCGATCTGTTGGAGGGTGGGGAGCTCTTCTTCCCACTTCTTCCACTTCGCCCCGAGTGTCTCTGGTAGGGGGTCATCCCATCCCTTCGCCTCAGTCCACAGCTCGCTGACCAGAGCCTTGGCACGAGTCGTGTAGGGGTTGATGTAACCCAACGGGTCATATTGACTCGCCAGAGTACTGTAGATCGACCTCCTGGTTACGTAATGGCGAGTTTCGATTTTCTTTTGCCGGTAACACAGGGTGTCAGACTTGAAACGCCAGAGGAGACCCAGAGTCATTTCCTGGGCGTCCTCACTTGACTGGGAGAGCCAGGTCTCGCTGCTGTCAGCCTTCGCTTCGTCTGGGAGGTCTCGGACGACCTCAGGGTCGTTGGTGGCCCACTGGCGGACCTCAAAGCCAGCGGTGGCCAGGAAGGTGCGTATGTCATGCACCAGCTTGTAGGCCTCTTCCGCGGTCTCCACGCTGTGGAGGCAGTTGTCCACATAGAAACTGTGGTGGACAGCATCGGAGACTCCGGGGGGTGCGGCGCCGTCGTCGACATGAAGCTGCAGGGCGTAGGTGGCGCAACACGGGCTGCAGGTCGTCCCGAAGGGCAGCACCTCCCACTGATAGATGGACGGTTCCGGGTCGTCTGGGTTTTCTCTCCACAAGAA
This sequence comes from Notolepis coatsorum, assembly GCF_963971535.1. NCBI lineage: Eukaryota > Metazoa > Chordata > Actinopteri > Aulopiformes > Paralepididae > Notolepis > Notolepis coatsorum. The sequence goes on along the minus strand of NW_028168930.1, from coordinate 77,690 downwards.
CCTCATGAGTGGCTTATCTTCGTCGAGCAAACACACCTGATGGAACATGCGTTTGATGTCGCCACTGATGGCGGTCTTCTGTCGTCGGAAGCGCACCATGACTCCGAGGAGAGGAGGGGTCAGAGTCGGACCGGGCAGGAGATAGCGGTTGAGGTTCTGCTGGCGCACTTGAAAGCTGCAATTAAAGACCACTCTGTTCTTTCCGTTGTGCTTAACGTTATGGTGTGGAAGGTACCATGACTCGGTACTCCTTTCCGCCTCCTCAGGCTTCAGCCTCCTGACGAGTCCAGACTCTATGAGCTTGCTCATTTCTGTGGCGTAGGCGGCAGCCGTCTCGGGGTCTCTGCTGAGTCTTCTTTCAGTGCTAAGCAGACACGGCTTCGCTACTCCTGGGGGAACCTTGAAGGTCGGCATGGGCTCTCTTCTCAAGAGCGGTGTGGCGTATCTGAGGACACCGCGCACGCAGACACGCTTGGTCTTGGCTTGGAGAAGATCCATCGCCGCCTTATCTTCTTTGGAGCGAGTGTGTATCTTCTCGTTTTTGTATGGAGCAATGTCCAGCTGCCATAACCTCTGAACATTCTCCAGCAATGCCTCGTCTTCGTGCCCCGCTCCAATGAAGAGGCAGTGGGTCTGACGGGCGTTCAGATTTCTTAGACTGATGGGGCCCTGCAGGGTCCAGCCTAGCGGAGTCTCCAGGGCGACGGGACATCCGGGTGGACCCGGGATGATGTGCTTGGGTAAAGTGAGGTTCACATTATCGGAGCCGAGCAGGAGGGTGGGCTTCACCTCCATTGCAGCGTTGATCCCCAGATTACGGAGATGTGGGTACCTCTTCATGAGGGACTCCATCGGGTAGCCGTAACTGGAGAGGCACAACCCGGCAGCTGTGAATACGCGGCTCACTTTGAAGACTTCCTTCGGCCGTCCGGCCGGTGTGAGGGTGAGGGCCACACTTTCTCCTCGAATAGTGGTGCGCCCTGGTTGGATGGTGAGGAGATCCAGCTCCTCTGCGTCGCCCACGAGTCCAAGGGCGATGGCAGCCTCACGCATCAGCAGCGTGCGCTCCGAGCCATCGTCAATAACCGCGTAGGTCTCCAGAGTCTTGTCGCGGTTCCGCAGGACCACCGGCACAATCTTCAACAGCACGCGGGGAGTGCTGCCTCTCACGGGGCCCACGTAGTAGTTGCGTAGCTCTCTAGAGGGCTCATCACGGACTTCCGCCACATAAGGCTTAGCCTTGTCGTCTCTATTGTTGAGGTCGTGGAGGGCCGTGAGGTGGATCTTCCCGCACCCGCTCTGTCTGCAGGGTCCCTTGAGGGTGCAGTCCTTTGCTCTGTGCTCACGGGCGCACTTCCAGCACCGCTTATTCTCTATTATCCACTGTTTCTTTTCCTCTGTAGTCTTCTCCTTGAACACGGGACAGTTGTCTAGCCAGTGGACCTCTGTGCAGCACTGGCATGGCGGCGGAGTCTTCTTCTCTCCTTTCTTCTGGGAGGAGAAGCCTCGTTGGCCTTTCGGGGGCCCTTGGTGCTCCTTTGATCTGGTTTCATGTACGGTGGTCAGCACCCTAACGGGCCGCCCCGTTCGGTCGGACTTGTCTCGTCCACTGCCTCTCGGCTCTTCCCGCTTGGGGAGGCGGATGTGCCTCATCTCCGACTTCAGGAACTCTGAGAGCTCCATCAGGGTAGACAGTGGCTGTTGGGGTTGGAGACGCTCGTGTTCCCGTCGGAACCTCTCTTCCCTTTCCTTTGGAAGCTTCCTGACGAAGCGTTCTACGTTGGAGCCTGCATAGAGCTCAGTGCGGCCGGCGGCTCCTTGGAACGTCAGGAGGCTCACCAGAGCCTGTACCTTCAAGGAGTATGCGTCCAGGGCGTGGTCGTCCTTTATGTCTGCCATTTCTCCCAGCTCGTGGATCTCCTCCAATATGTGGTCCCACGGGCGTCCCCAGCGCTCGTCCAGGGCCTGGAGAGACGAAGTATAGGGGGTGGGGGAGTATGCGTTGGCAGTGCATATGAGCTTGGCCGCAGGCAGCGTACAGTGCATAGACAGCTCGAGGAACTTCTGTTGCTCGCTGTGGTTGGCGGCGCCCAGGAGGAACTCCAGACACATCCTCATGTCATGGTACTGACTTCTAGAATTGTCTTTGAAGAATGGGATGGCGCTCCCTGGTGGGCGCTATGGGAGCAGGTCGTACCTAGGGGCCGGTGCAGTTACGGGCCAATGTTGATGGGATCTGGAGGTTGCTCTGTGTGTGGCGGGTAGCCGCTCACATTGAGAGCGGGGTGGCGCCTCTCTTGGTGCCGTATATTCCTCCTGCAGACGAGCCAGTCGCCTTTCCAGGTCTTCGGAGTCGGCCTTGTCCCTTCTTCGGGGTCGGGGATACGTAGCCGGGTGCTCCTCCCTTTCAGGCTGGCGGCGCTGGGGTGAGTTATTCCTAGTGGATGCTCTTGATGATTGCCTGGAGGCAGAGGCCGATTGCAGTTGGGCGGTAGCGAGCCGGGTGTACTCCAAGGCCTGGGCTGCCGCTCTATCGCGCTCCCGCTCCAGTGCTTCCGCGGCTCTTCTCTCTCTGTCGAGCGCATCTCGGTGGAGCCACTCCTCTCTTGCGAGGGCATCTTCGCGTTGTTGTTGCATGCATTGGAACATGAGTCCTGTTTGGCTGGTAACGCTCCCTCTGCTTTGTGCTCTGCTGGGGGGCCTACTAGTTCTGCGAGTGTCTAGGAAGAACTCTCCCGGTTGGAAGTGATTGAAGTCCTGCCTGCCGCGTGGCTCCACTCTGTCTGGGGGATTAATATCCTCTCCAGGTTGCGAGTCGTTTTCAGCGGAGTCACTCTCCTCTTCTTCTTCAGACTCATCTTGCTCATCATACTCATCTTGGTTGGCGGTATCCAGTGGCGAGAAGGTAGTTATGTCTTTACTACATGAGACTGCCACCTGGTGTCTCTTCTTCTCTTCAGGCCGCTGGGGGGTGTCAGTCGGGTCTGACTCTGTTCTCAGAGTCTGATCTAACTGCGGTGTGGCAGCAGCACCCTCTACTAGCTGGGGTGTGCCTGCCGTCTGATCTAACTGTGGTGTGGCAGAAGCACCCTCTACTAGCTGGGGTGTGCCTGCCGTCTGGGTTGTAAAGTCCCCTACTGTCCGGTCAGCTGATAGCACATTCTGATTGCTCTCCGAACTAGGGCTACTGGGTGTACCCAGGACACAGTCATCTAGTCGGGAGGGTAATCTACGCTCTCTAGGAGCACGTGTCTTCCCTTCAGGGAAGGGGGGGGGGGGGGGCCTTTGAACCTACCTCGCTCTTTTGTGACATCCTATCTGGTTTAACTCCGGCTCGAAGTGACCAAATTGTGCGGGAGCTTAGAGGACTGTATATAATTATCACCTTAGGGGGTGTGGTAGGATGCCTTAACTCTTAAACTAATTGTACCAAATACACAACTGAGTGAATAACTTAAAATGGAGTCACCTAAACTAGAAAGAGCGAGGAAACTGTTTGAAACATAATGCTTTTATATAAGCAAAAAAGGGGAAAAAGATACATACAAAATATTGTTATCACATTACACAAAGCCTAATTAAATACTATTACTAAATTTAGATGGGCGCCCAAATAGTTCTAATAAAGTGTTCTGGCCAAACGTTGCCGCGGTTACCACTGTGACAGAGGAACAATTCCCTCTGCAGGATGAGAGAGATGGAGGTGATGAGGAGTAGTAGACCGCTGCGTGTTGATGAGGGCGGGAAGACGCTGCCCGGTCCAATAGGCGCCACTAGTCTGCTCCTGCAGACCAGATGCTCCGCTGTGGTGGTCCGAGTGTCTCGCTCCGCGGTGCTGCATGGCGCACGCCGACAGCTGCTGCAGACACGCTGGTCCCCTCTGTACCACAGGCTACTGCTTAGGACTAGTTGTGTCCTTTACTCCTTTTACAGCGACACAGACCTTATCTAAATGTTCTCTGGTCTGTGTTATATATCGACTGATATGTCCAGTATAGAGCAGCTATCGAAGCATGAGCCGAAGCTACTTTAGGTATTAGCGCCGAGCTAGCTAGCTTCGGCTAACTGGTAACGATAGATGGGGAATACCATAGTCTGCTGTAATATGCTAATCCCAGACGTTTACTAAACATCAAATTAGCTGGGTACTAAAACTCACTCTCTCTTGGTGGTATAATGTCCGCTTGGTAAGCCACTTTACATACTTGGTCACCGTCAAACTATAACGTTAACGAGAGCAACGTTGTGTGTACGTCCGCTCTCTTGCGTGGTCCGGTCAAGTTCAACGTCACAAGCTCATAGAGAGGAAGTGACGCAGATACGAGGGAACACTAAACCACCTCTGGACCACTAGATGGCAGCACCGTCATATAACCTGAGATGCAATCAATAGGCAGACAGTGTAACATTATGTGGTAAATAATAACTTAACTCCCACATATTAACTTAAAGGGGGATTATTTTAGGTCTAATTTTACCTAATTGCAGACCCTTCAGCACACCGCTGGTGGAGCTGCTGCTGCAGGGAGGAGCCCTGGTCCACCTGAGGAACATGAGACAGAGGACCCCGCTGGACTGTGCACACGAGATGGGGGGCAAGGTACCACACCAGTGCCAATGAGGCAGAACAACATACATCTAACTCAGTAGAACCTTGGATGGATCTGTCTGAATATACCTGCATATACAGTCATCCTTTTTATATTTAAGCAATAGCTCACGACAGGCCATGGTATTAGGGCGGGCTATACTTTTTATTTTTTTGGTAAAATAAATGCTTTCGACAACGAATGTTTGTTTCCGCGTCTCTGATTGGCCCGCATGTTTCTGGTCATGTGACATGTGCGCCAATCGTGGGAGCGCAAGTTTCTGCACTGGTTTAGCTTAGGCGCTCTTTCGAAGTTGGTTATGGTTAGAGTTTGTCTTAGAGCAGGGGTCAGCAACCTTTTTGACATGGAGTGCCTGTTTGAAATATAGTTGTAAATAGTGTGCCTCAACAATATTCCATGCATCGTAATATTTTTTTCTCATAATCAGGTCTTTTTAATGATAATTTTTACATTATTACATCATTATTGTTATTGTTATTATTAACAATATTATTATGATGGTTGTATCAACCCTAAATCTGAGTTGGGGGGGGGGGGATGCAATGCAGACAAACAGCTGCATACAGTGCGACCATTTCACTCACATTTGCCCATTCATTTTTGGACACATCACACACCATTGGTGTGTGTACTGTACGTGTGCTGTCATAGCTCCACCTACAGGCCTAATGGAGAACACCAGGATGTGAATGGAGGGTGAATGTGAGGTATATCGTGTAAATAAGTTTTGATTGATCGCAAGACTACACTGTAAAAAAATATATAATAAGTTACCAGAACTTAAAAATATTGAGTTCAGTTACTGTGCATTAAGGTTTTCAGTTTTCAATCCATAATAAGTTAACAGGAAAATAAGTACACAACCACATTATTTAAACCTAATAAAACTATGTTTATTGTCATTGTTTTAAGAACACCTGGAAAAGCGCTATATAAAATAGATGTATTATTATTATTATTATTATTATTATTATTATTATTAACACAAGTTGACTTGGTAATACTCACATTTTGAGTAAAAAAATGGCTTTTAACATGTGCAATGTTCAATGAAATAGAAAAATAAACAATACAATTTGTTGATTAATCCCACTGGTCACAATGGTGACCGTAATAATGTTTTTGTTATAAGGCTCTGCAAATGTTACTGAATGATGTAGCAATGTATTTCCAGCTAAATTGAAATAATAAACAAATAAAGGGTCTCAATTAAATATGTGGTAGTAAAAAGAACATGTGGGAGGATTTCAACAAGATAAACGCGACAACAGTGCAAAATATTTCACTATAATATTTCAAAGCAAAAAAATACTATATATATAATTTCCTTTATTTTTATTTTTTTTAATGCTACCCCCTGTGCCTATGCAAATGCCCCCGCGTGCCTGTGCAGGCACGCGTGCCTAGGGTTGCCTACCCCTGTCTTAGAGCATGGCGATAGAACGCCTGCCCTTCTTTCGACGGTTAAGCTTAGGCACTCTTTCGAAGTTGGTTAAGGTTAGAGTTTGTCTTAGAGCTGCTGCATGGCGATAGAACGCCAGGTAGTTTGCAGGCTGTTAGACCCGGAAATAGGCGCAAAACTTGCTGTCCCGCGATTGGCGCACATGTCACATGACCTGGCCAATCAGAGCGCAAAACTCGAACGCGGAGACAAACATTTGTTGTCGAAAGTATTCACGCGTACAGTACAGCTCAAAACATACAATTGTTAAGGGGATGCAGACCAGAGAAAGACTTTCGTCTTGTTTACATCAGGGTCCCCCATTTTCAATTCATCATAACATATATGACATACATGACATACAGTACTGCTACATCTATACATTTATGACATACCAGATTTGCAAATACAGTACTGTTTGTGATACAAAAAGAGTCCAGAAAAGAGAGTATATACATTTGACGTAGAAACTGTACATTGGAGGAGGTTGGGTAGGTGGGGTGGGGTTGGGGGGTTGGGTAGGAGGGGTGGGTGAGTTACATTACACAAACTAAAAACAGATATTACATTACATTACACAAATTAAAAACAGATATTACATTACATTACACAAACTAAAAACCCAGATATTACATTACATTACACAAACTAAAAACAGATATTACATTACATTACACTGTGACGACCCCCACTCTACCTGCAAATGGGGAGTCTTCTGACTCAAAGAGCAGGGTGGAGGGGGTAGGTTGTTACCCCAATACGAATCACCTGTGCAGTGCAGAGAGCTGCCTGCACACACAGTATATGTTTCCCTGTCTAACCCTTCTGTCTGCTTCTCCCATCTGCTTTCCCACTTCAGACACCACAGGTTGTATCAGCCACCAAGTGAATCATCTTGGGATCCTTATCCATTCTGATACATACTTATTTGTTTGTCATTATGCTTTTGTTGTTTAATCAATTATTGTTTGTTTAGATAGGATTAAATAAATCTTCTTTCTTAAATTGTTATCACGTGTGTTGACTCCCTTTATGTGATAAACCTCTGGTTCGTCATATATGGGGGCTCAAGCCGTTTGGAGGACCTTTTGTAGCACTTAGACATTGATTTGTTTGTAATTTGGCCTAGTGTGGTTGAATTGGTATTTGTGCTTGATAATTTTCCTAGCATTTGGAGTTTGTAATTTGGCTGGCGTTTGTGTTTTGGTTCCTGTTGGGACAATTTGTTTGAGCTCTGTCTTAGTATAGAAGGGCTAATTAGGGAAGATATTTAGGCTAATTGCTTCGTTGGACTAGTGTCTGTGACCTGAGGTTTGCAGCTAGTATTTGTAGCCTGTTAGCTAGTATTTGTTTGTAGCCTAATTATTTGTATGCCAGTGTTGGGGAGTTAGCACGTGATTTGTTCTTGGGGGTGTTTGTTGTTTGGGATTTGGGGGAAAGTAGCAGTTTGTTTGTGCAGATTTCTTGTGGTAGAGATTTGTTAATTTGTTTTGTTGTTTTGTTTTGGTTACAGTTTGTTTGTTTGTTATTGCTTGTGTTGTGGCTTTGGAGTTTGATGCCTTAATAATACAGTCTGTGTGTTTTGGGAGCCATAAATCCCCAGGTAGGCAAAGATGGCAGGTTTCCATAATTTTACTATGTTATTTTATTTCATACTTATCTTGTCTTGCACAGTCTCTGGAGCGCAACAGTAAGAAGCATTTTGTATAAAAGTATTCTGTACTTCTGTATGACAACTATTAAAGAAACTTGAAACTTGAACTTGAAACTTGGTATTTTCTTTTTAGTCGGCTACAGATGCGGGTAGAGGCAGGTACTGGCATTGGCGCTTGTGTCCTCTCGGGAGCACGTCTCTGGCTCAGAGGAGTGGCTGTATAACAGGTACTTTTTCTGCCCAGAGAGTTTCAGTGCATTAGTACCCCCTGTATGTAGTAGCACGAAGATTGAGCTTTTGAGGTAGTTAGTTAGTTAGTTAGTTAGGCCCTGTAGCTAGTCAGGGGGGGAGGTTTCATTTGATCAGACTGTTTGTTTTTTAATGGTATTCACGCTTCATTGTCCCAGCATAGGTTTTGTTTGTTTTGTAGGCCTGTGTCGTATGGCACTTTGTTTGTGAGTGCGGCTCACTTTGTTTAGGCCAATAGTGCACTATGGCACTCAGTTTTGAGCGGCAGATGGAACTTCTGCTACTGCAGCACAGACAAGAGTTCGCTTTGGAGGAGGTTAAGCAAAAGACGGAGCTTGCCAAAATAGCTTTAGAGGAGGCAAAGCACAGACAAGAGTTCGCTTTGGAGGAGATTAAGCAGAAGGCTGAGCTTGCCAAAATAGATCTGCAGCATAGGGAGCTAGATTTATTGTTTTCTCCTCGCCCAACGTTGTCTGTGTTCCCTGTTCCTGTATGTGACGTTTCTCTCATTTCAGGTTTGGGTAGTGGTGATGTGCAAAGAGGTGTGCGCGCTGAGTTGCCTGTTGATGGTGTGGACATCGAACTGGGTAACAATCTTGCTGAGGTGTGGGCCGAGGGGCCTCTCCCAAGTGTAGTCACACAAGACTCTCCTAGTCCAGACTCACAAGACTCTCCTAGTCCTATGTTTGACGATGTTGACAATGACAACATATCAGATGTTGTCATTGAGCATCCAGCCTGTGAAGTGACACAGGCCATGACAGCAACGTGTGATGCGCGGGGGGATACCCGAGGCGCGGTTGTTGAAGCTGTTCATAGTGATTTGGTTCTGCAGACTACGCAGACTACGTTAGTTAGGAAGCAGGACAGTGATCCGGCTTTAGAAGGGCTGTTCGATACGGCCGTGCCGTTTGAGACAAATGTTATTGCCAAAGGCAAAAATGCAATAACGTATGAACATGTGGACCTCCTAAAGCCCACCTACTTTTGCCCATCTAAAGGGGGGGGGGGAATAATGGGGACTACAATAATGTTTCTCTCTGTTCCACTTCTCCAGTAGCCGTTCCTGAGAAGGGACTGCCATGGCTCCTACTGGCTTCCAGAGAGGTCGCCCAGGAGATCACAGGGTTTAGCCCTAATGACCTGAGGTTTGGTCAGAAAGTTGGTGGTCCCATGACTATTCAGAGTGAGATGGTTGGGAAGGAAAAAATGAAAACTGGAAAGAGAAAGAGAAAAAAAGAGAAGATAAGATCTCTTTATGGTCATTGTGCTGAGATGGATGATGTGGTTGTGCCCGCAACATTTCAGCACCTAATGACATGCGTCTGGGCGTGGTTGACCATTTAAAATTAATTATTTTGTTAACGTGCCACCACGTGCGTTTGGACTACCCATTTATGACAACCCTCTGGTTCGTCATATATGGGGGCTTTCTCCACTCCTAAGCTCAGGAACTTTTGCTCCACATATTAATATTTATGTTTGACAATTAGGGACTCGTTTGTTTGATTATAAACCATTTTTATTGGAGTTTAGAGGGAGAAAATAAAGAGTACTCATGTGGTTACATTGTAGAGTTTGCTGTGTTTTATTTAGCTCTTTCATATCCCTGTTTGACAAATGTTTTTGAGAAATTTGTATTTTTTAAATTGGTGTGTTCTGTTGTCTAATGTGTAACCCTTGTTTTGTCTGTTCCCCAATCCCTACTGTCTCCTGCTCTCTTAAATTGCTTCCTAGGGCCCTATGTTGCTGAGAGCGGAGGCAGGATGGTGAGGGGAATGGGTGAAGGGTAAACCTATGTTGATTTTGATTTGAATTTGGGAAAAAGTATTATTGTTACATTTGGGTTAGCTTGTTTGTAAATAAAAAAAGTAATTTGTTAACAGGGTAGAACCCTTCTCTTTAGGGGGAGGGTGTGACGACCCCCACTCTACCTGCAAATGGGGAGTCTTCTGACTCAAAGAGCAGGGTGGAGGGGGTAGGTCGTTACCCCAATTCGAATCACCTGTGCAGTGCAGAGAGCTGCCTGCACACACAGTATATGTTTCCCTGTCTAACCCTTCTGTCTGCTTCTCCCATCTGCTTTCCCACTTCAGACACCACAGGTTGTATCAGCCACTAAGTGAATCATCTTGGGATCCTTATCCATTCTGATACCTACCTATTTGTTTATGTCATTATGCTTTTGTTGTTTAATCAATTATTGTTTGTTTAGATAGGATTAAATAAATCTTCTTTGTTAAATTGTTATCACGTGTTTGGACAACCAATATATGACAAACCTCTTCTGGTTCGTCATAACCCAAACTAAAAACAGATATTACATTACATTACACAAACTAAAAACAGATATTGCATTACATTACACAAACTAAAAACAGATATATTACATTACATTACACAAACTAAAAACCCATATTGTCTGAATTACTAGAAGAAAGAAATGCACTGGCGGTTAGGTGGCCGAGCGGAGATTGCGTTCGTCACCAGCCCCGGAGCTGAGCTGGATTTGCCTGTTCGAATCCAGCTCACAGCTCCGGGGTTGTCACCAGCTTGGCTGGCCGTCTGCACTGATACAATTGGCTGTATCAGAGGGTGGGAGAAGCTGGCGGGGTGGGTCCGGGTCGTTGTAAACAGCGACTCCTACAGTTCGGTCGGGGCGCCTGCTAAGCGCGGATTGGACGTGAGGGGGATAGTGTGGTCCTCCCACACGCTACGCCCTCTCAATGAGAATCCGCGCTGCCAGGTGAAAAGAAGCGGTGATTGGCTGGACGTGTGTCGGAGGAAGCACGTGGTAGCCTCCACTCTCCCAGATGATCTGACTGTGGGGGGTAAGTGCGCAGCGACCAGGAAGGGACTGGGAATTGGCATACGACTAACATTGGGATGGGAGAAAATCGGAGGAAAATGGAGGGGGAAAAAGACCAATAAAAAAAAAAAAAGAAGAAAGAAATGCACCACCTTTATTATTTTATTTATAGAAATTTATTAATTTATTAGGATTTATTTTGGTCTAATAAATGTTTAAGGTTCTTAGATGGATCCCCTGCTGCCTCCTCCTCCTCTTCCTCCTCTTCCTCCTCCTCCTCCTCTTCCTCCTCCTCCTCTTCCTCCTCTTCTTCTTCCTCCTCCTCCTAATCCTCCTCTTCCTCCTTTTCCTCTTCCTCCTAATCCTCCTCTTCCTCCTCTTCCTCCTCCTGCTCCTAATCCTCCTCTTCCTCCTCCTGCTCCTAATCCTCCTCTTCCTGCTCCTCCTGCTCCTCCTCCTCCTGCTCCTCCTCCTCCACGGGGAGCAGCGTACTGGCTCATATTAAATGGCAGGCCATGCATTATGCAGCAGCTTAGTTTATCGCGCGGGATCTTCATGTCCTTGGCTACAGTCCACTTGTCGCTGCTCTGGTCGTAGCGCTCCACGTTGGAGAGGGAGTTGAAGCCATTCGAGCCTCCGACCACGAAGAGGAGGTCGTCCAGCACCGCGATGCCAAAGTTCCAGCGGGGGGTGAGCATGTTGGGCAGGGCGCTCCAGGAGTCAGTCAAGGGGCTGTAGGCCTCCGCGCTACGGAGCGGCAGGGCGTGTCCACAGGTCCACCCTCCCACCTGAGGACAGGACACATGAGAGGAATGTTTTAGTGTGTGGTTAAGGCAGGCAGACACTGTATTAATCCATTTAGGGAAATGAGGGCATCACAGAAGCATTGAAAGTCAAATGATACATATCTATAAAAATATCTAGTATAAAGCATTTGTCTCTGTGTGCACCTACCGCATAGACTTGTCCTCTGTACGCAGCAACTCCCACTCCGCCACGACTGGTGCTCATGGGGGCGATCAGAGTCCACTGGTTAGTGTCTGGGCTGTAGCACTCAGCTGTGAACAGACTATTGCCACCACAGATGTAAACCTGTAATAAAAAAGAATATTCAAATGTAGTTTATATATTCCATTTGATTTCATTCTACTTTAATTGTCTGTTAATGTTGATGCACCAAAGGACCCAGACACATCTTTTGTATGTGCAAGCTTACTTGGCAATAGACATTTATGATTTCTGATCTAACATTCCTTGTGTTCATCTAGCACCCTGTGTCCCTCAGTTCCACCCACCTTGCCCTGGAGGGCTGCTGCCCCTGCCGCGCTCCTGTGCTCCAGCATGGGTGAGATCACTGTCCACTGGTTGGTTTCAGGCTTGTAGCGCTCGGCGGTGTTCCGCTCGTCCCCGCGTCCGTCCCACCCTCCCATGGCGTAGATCCAGCCGTCCAACACGACCACGCTGAGCATAAAGCGGCTTGAGTGCATGGGAGCCACCTGCAGCCAGCTGCGAGTGACGGGGTTGAACCTGCACACTCTGCTGAGATCCTCTCGTTTGGAGTCCCAGTCGTTATAGCCGCCGATGCAGTAGACCAGACCGTGGAGATAAGCGATGCCGCGCCTGACCCGGCGACTCTCCGCCTCACCGCTCACGTCCATCCATCCACCGGCTCGGATATCGTAAGCCTCCATAATGCTGCCGTAATTATTAGACTTGCTATGCTGGCCTCCGATGGCCAATAGGACCTCCTGGGGCAGGCGTGGGCGGGTCGGGGGGTTTGGGAGCCTGTCGGAGCCAGGGGGGTTCAAGACGCTGAGGATGAGGGGCCTGCAGTCGTGGCTGTCCCTCACCACAGGGTTGTTCTGGACGTTGTTCAGCAAGTAGTCAGGCCTGATCAAGCCCATGCGAACCTGGGAAGAGACAAGCAGACAGCGGGTACAACTTAGACATTGGCTGTAGACGGTTTCTGTTGCTAGGGAACAGTTTGGACCCAAATGTTTGAGAACCACTGTACTAGGGAACCTAGTGTTGTTTTAAGGGGAGACCACCCACCTAAAATACCCTTTTCCTGATTTTGGGGCAATTTTGAGATTTTTGTATAATGTTGCCCCTTTACATGCCTTCTTTCAAACTAGTGACAAGAAAAAAAGAAAAAAAACACATTTATTGCTTATTTTGCTTCATTTTGCATGATTGCATCCATAAATGTGCACATATTGAATGGGGAAGTGCCTCATTTGCATATATAAACATAAATTTCAGAAAACTTGCAATATATTTTTTCTTAGTTTATATGTACATAACAAACTGGGAAAGTTTCATAGTGATATCTATTCAAATATTTCTTTTGCCTATTAGGGGGTACAGTAATCGGTTGTGTTGTTTGTTACTAAACTGTTACTACTACTACATCATTATTATTATGTTATTATGTTATTCAGTTATCAGGCATGTGTTTAGGTTGTCTATTACTAATGGTTTGATTGGGTTTGTAAATAGCGGTTTCAAATAAAAATGTATGGCATTTTACAATACAGAACTTTGAAGGTGTTTTCCCAAAGGGTAGACATGTACCATTTCCCTAGCATCTACACACACCAAACTTTCCACCTTTATTCATATCTATATCCTGCTTCTTTGTGCCAAATGGTTTGTTGATATGTCATACATAGCCTGATTTACAGACAATACAAAACTTTAACGGCGTTTTTCTCAAAACGAGATTTTATGAGTTTGTATTACACATAAAACAAAAAAATCTCAATTTCTCTAGTACCTCCACACACCAAACTGGCCACGTTTCCTCCTATCCATATACCACAACTTTCTGCTAGAGGATTTTTTGATATATCACTCATCCAGATTTTTAGAAAATGTTATACAAAGAAATTGATGCAAAGGTCATGTGACATGAGCGCCAATCGTGGGACGGCAAGTTTCTACACTGGTTAAGCTTAGGCACTCTTCGAAGTTGGTTAAGGTTAGAGTTTGTCTTAGAGCGTGACAGCAAGTTCTTTCGCCGGTTAAGCTTAGGCACTCTTTCAAAGTTGGTTAAGGTTAGAGTTTGTCTTAGAGCATGGCGATAGAACACCAGGTAGTTTGCAGGCTGTTTCGACGCGGAAATGGGCAAACACGCTATTGGGCGCACATGTCACATGACCTGGCCAATCAGAGCGCCGGAAACGCGGATGCGTTGTAAAAAGGCTACACGCGTTTGGGTGGCATATCAAAAAATCCTCTAGCAAAAAGTTCGGTATTTAATGTCGTAACATGAAAAACCATGAGAAAATATCTATATATCATAATTTTTTTCTAAATTCTGTTTTGGGTAACATGCAAAAAGGGGCAATTTTTTATAGACCATGCCCCTTTTTGGGTAATAAAATTATGCAACCAAAAAAAGTTATAATGCATTTTCTTTCTTTTTTTGACTATTCTAAACAATTAAGATGTTTGCAAATGATTTCATCCTTCATTATTTTTTTTCCTATCTAGGTGGGTGGTCTCCCCTTAACCCATTCTCCGCCAATCACGTGTTAAGACGGGTTTCAAGGTCATACCGGAAAGATTCCGGAGGTGATTATACCTGTTGTAATCATGGCCGATGGGTCTTTGTATACTACTTTAATCATATCAATGAAACCTTTACCTAACCCCATCTTCTCTAATACTGCCCATAGATACGACCATTCCAGCCTGTCAAAAGCTTTCATTGCATCCAGGGACAGCATCGCCTTAGGTATGGTGTCGTCCTTGTCGGCATCTAGTACGTGCAGTATTCGTCTTAAGTTATCAGTGATCAGGCGGCCTCTTATGAAGCCAGTTTGGTCCGGATGAACTAAAGACGTCATATGCTTTTGTAATCTGATGGCTAATACCTTAGAGTACAGTTTGATATCGGTTCCGAGGAGGCTTAAGGGTCTGTAACTACCGCACTCGGTGGGGTCTTTGTCTTTTTTGAGAAGGACTGTTATGAGTGCAATATTGTCATTCTTATGGAAGTTCCCCTCCTTGACTGACTATAAGATCATATTTAGTAATAAGGGTCCAATTATGTCCCAACAAGAGAGGTACATTTCTGGTGGGATACCGTCTCTTCCAGGAGCCTTACCACTTTGCATTTCGGATATGGCCTTCTTGAGTTCCTCTAGTGTGATCGGTGTTTCTAACTGTTTAGCGTCATCCTCTGAAAGTTTAGGGAGAATAATTTGATTAAGATATGTGTCCATTTTGTTTTGATCGAAGGTCGTTTCTGATTTATATAAGTTGGAGTAGAATTCTTTGAATGTCACGTTTATTTTTTCCGGGTCTGTTTCAAGTACTTGTTGTGCTCTAATGGTAGTTATATCTGCAAATTTTGCATTAATTCTTAATCGCATGGCTAATAGGTGACTAGGTTTAGAACCTTGGGAGTACTGCTGTTGTCTTGTGCTACGTATTTGTATTTCCGATTGTTGTCTGTATATGGCATTGATCTCTTTTTTTAGTACCTTAACTTGATTTTCTAGTCGAGTTGAGTTGTTGTATTGTAAAGAATTAAATAACGTTGAGTAAAGCGTTTCCAGTTCAGCCAGTTTTGTGCATCGATTCTTGCGCATTTTGGAGGAAAAGCTATCAGTGAAATCCTTGATCATTCCCTTTACCGACATCCATATTATTCTGGGGTCTTGCACCGAGTTTGCATTCTCCCATAGGAATACTATAAGAGCTTCTTTGAGTTGTGTTATGAATTCCTTGTTATTAAGCAGCATCGAGTTAAATCGCCATCTTGGGGCTCGGGAAGATAGTATACCAAATGTTCCTTTTAGGAGTAAATAACAGTGATCTGATAGTGCATTGGGTATCATTTCCACTTCATAGTTATCAAATAGTCTCGGGGATGCAAAGCAGTGGCGTCCTTTCAGTAAAAG
Organism: Notolepis coatsorum; assembly: GCF_963971535.1. NCBI lineage: Eukaryota > Metazoa > Chordata > Actinopteri > Aulopiformes > Paralepididae > Notolepis > Notolepis coatsorum. Next base: position 62,017 of record NW_028168930.1, on the reverse strand, counting down.
GCAAGGTATGGCGAGGAGGGGGGGGGGTGAAGGGGGTGTTTCCCCGCCTTGGTGAATTTTTTTTGTCAAATCAGTTGTGCAATAGTCACTTTTGGTGAGTTGTTTCTATACAATTCAGTTATATGACATATATGACACAGGACTACACAAGCATTTTTAGTATAGAAATGTGTCAACAGACTAAAGCAGGGAACCACAATATTTTGCATACGAATTATGCAGAATGTAATATCATAACTGTCTATTACTTTTCTTGCAATTGAGCCAATTTTCCTTAGGTACGGTTTTGAGGTGTGTGTTCAACAGAATGTAGTATCAAAAACATGTTCACAAAAAGTATGGGTTACTGAATGCTGAACTGCACTATAATAATCACTAAGCCAGACCTTACCTGTGTCCCTGTATCACTTGTCTCTGCTTCCCTTTGATAAAAAAACTTCCCTATGTCCATTTTCCTTTTTTTTGGGCATATTTCAGTTAGTCACAGTAAAAGTCACCTAGTAAAAGTGAGATAATTGACAATATCAAAACATGCTAGGGCTGTACCGAATAGTTCGAAGCTTCGTTCATAATGTTGACATTAAAATTCTAAATCAACATAAAAAATTGTAAAAAAAAAAGATATATATATATTTTTTTAACATTTTTATTTGGCAAGGTATGGCGAGTGCCATACCTTGCCATACCAAATGGACGCCCCTGATGCAAAGACATAATCTATTCTGGATAATGTGTTATGTCTCGCAGATCGACAAGAGTACTTTCGGGTCGTGGGATTAAGTGATCACCATAAGTCATTTACACCTGTAATCTTCGACCAATCCTTTAATGCATTAGATTAATTCTTTTGTTCGCTGGAAAAGGCGAGGTAAGATTTGTCCATCCTTGGATTCCAAATGGCATTAAAATCCGCACCTATTATAAATGAGTAATCGGGAAGGTCTAACATTGCTTTGGTTAGTGTAGTGAAGAAACCCTCTTCGTACAAATTTGGGGCGTATACCGCTGCCAACGCTATTTTCCTGTTCTTGTGTACAATCTTAGCTATAGTTATCCGACCATCTACATCAGACCATACTCCTTTTAATTCAATATTGTGGAAGTGAATCAATGAGACGAGCAGACGGAGTATCGAGTCTCTGAACTTTACTTCCAAACAAATCCCACAGAACCAAGGTACAGCCACACCCTTAAGTCAACTCCCTCCTGTCACTCAATCAGTGTCCATTCTGAAGTGAGACACCTCCCTCTAGTGTCCACCACACAGGCCCCCCCCGAACATTCAGAATTGACATTCAGTGCAACACCAAACAAACGGAACTGAACACAACAAACCCCCAAAAACAGTGCACCCAGTGTCTTCAGTCTCTTTTAGGAGGTCTGACCACGCGGCCATAACGACTGTATTTAACAGTCACAGGGAACGTGGAAGGGGAAAGGGTAAGGGTAGGGGCAGGGGGCCGTCCCCGCCGCCGCCGAGGCTTCGCCGGTGGAAAGGTAGGGGTAACAACGGCCGGAGGGCATGGGACAGGGGAAGACTTGGGTGGCCGGCCCCGGCGCCGGGGCTGAGCCAGCTCCACCGGCCCATTTGGGACCACATGAGCAGGCTTAAGACGATCGACTGAGATCTGCTCCTTATTCCCCCCCATGTCCACCACAAAGTACTTGGAGCCCGGCTCGAGGACGCGGAAGGGCCCGTCATAGGGAGCCTGCAGTGGAGAACGGTGGGCATCATGACGGATGAACACATACCTCGCAGTCATCAGGTCCTTAGGAATGTAGGACTGGGGAAGGCAGTGATGTGTGGGAACTGGGGCAAACACCCTCGCTGCGTCCTGGAAGGCAGATCGGTGAGCTGTAGTGGACCAAGGGGCAGAGGAACCAGGAAGGAACTCCCCTGGGACCCTCAGCGGTTGACCAAAAACCAATTCGGCTGAAGAGGCCTGCAGGTCTTCTTTAGGGGCAGTACGCAGGCCCAACATGACCCACGGAAGACGGTCGACCCAGTTGCCATCTGTGAGCGTGGCCCGGAGAGCGGCCTTCATGGATCTGTGAAAACGCTCACACATGCCGTTGGCCTTTGGGTTGTATGCTGTGGTACGATGGAGTTTCACCCCAAGTCTCTCAGCCACGGTGCTCCACAGCTCAGAAGTGAACTGGGATCCCCTGTCCGAAGTCAGGTCCAATGGCGTGCCAAACCGAGTGACCCAGCCGAAGATAAACGCCCGAGCCACCTCCGCAGCCGTTGTTGATGACAGGGGAACAACCTCCGGCCACCTGGTGGTCCTGTCCACCATAGTGAGGAGGTGTGTGAAACCCTGAGACGGGGGAAGTGGGCCCACCAGGTCCACGTGGACATGGTCAAACCGCCTCTCTGGAATGAGAAACGGCTCCAGGGGGGCCTTAGTGTGACGATGTACCTTGGCACGCTGGCACGCCACACAGGAGGCCGCCCATACTTTGACGTCCTTCCTAAGGCCCGGCCAGACGAACTTGGCCGCTACCAGCTTGACCGACGCCTTTACCCCAGGGTGTGAAAGGGCATGAATGGTGTCAAATACCCGGTGGCGCCAGTCAGCTGGAACCATGGGGCGGGGCTGGCCAGTGGAGACGTCACAGAGGAGCGTGGCGCCGCAGTCGTGAAACACCACATCCTCAAGTCGAAGTCCTGTCACAGCCGTCCTGAACGCCTGAAGGTCTGAGTCGGTGAGCTGGTCAGCAGCCATGGCAACATAGTCGATGCCCAGGTGCACAGGACTGACGCGCGCCCGGGAGAGGCAGTCCGCCACCTGGTTGTCTTTACCGGCTACATGCTGGATGTCGGTAGTGAACTCCGATATGGCGGAAAGTTGGCGCTGCTGCCGCCCCGACCATGGCTCCGTGGTCTTGGCCATGGCAAACGTTAGGGGCTTGTGGTCGACAAAAACTGTGAACTTGCGGCTCTCCAGCAAGAACCTGAAGTGACGTATGGCGAGGAAGAGGGCCAGGAGCTCCCTGTCGAATGTACTATACTTCCTCTCGTTGTCGCGCAGCTTCCTACTGAAGAAGGCCAGAGGCTGCCAGGCGCCAGCCACCCACTGCTCGCACACCGCACCTACTGCATAATCGGAGGCATCGGTGGTGAGGGCTATAGGAGCAGCAGGAGATGGGTGTGCCAGCATGGCAGCGTTGGCAAGGGCAGCCTTAGAGCCCTCAAATGCCTGGACCCGCTCCGGGGACCAGCCCACGTCATCGTTGGCTCTCTTCCCCTTCAACGCCTCGTACAGAGGTCTCATCAGGTGAGCCGCATGGGCTATAAACCTATTGTAAAAATTAACCATCCCCAGGAACTCCTGGAGAGGTTTGATGGTGAGGGGGCGGGGGAAAGCAGCAATTGCCTCCACCTTGGCGGGTAGAGGAACAGCCCCCTGGGAAGAGACATGGTGGCCCAGGAAATCCATGGCCGGCAGGCCAAACTGACATTTGGCCGGGTTCACGATCAGCCCATGCTCGTTGAGCCGCTCGAACAGTTGACGGAGATGTCCCCGATGCTCCTCCACCGATGCACTGGCTACCAGGATGTCGTCCAGATAAATAAACAAAAATGACAGGCCTCGCAGCACAGAGTCCATCAGCCGCTGGAATGTTTGCGCTGCCCCTTTAAGGCCGAATGGCATGCGCAGGAATTCAAACAGTCCAAACGGGGTGATAATGGCAGTCTTGGGCACGTCGAGCGGATGGACCGGTACCTGGTGGTAGCCACGCACCAAATCTATTTTAGAAAAAATGGTGGCGCCCGCCAGGTGGGCAGAGAAATCCTGGATATGTGGCACTGGGTACCGGTCATGAGTGGTGATGTTATTTAGGCGACGGAAATCACCACACGGACGCCACTTCCCGTCCGCCTTGGGGACCATGTGTAGTGGGGAGGCCCAAGGACTGTTGGACCGGCGCACAATGCCGAGCCGTTCCATTGTGGCAAACTCCTCCCTGGCTATTGCCAGTTTAGCAGCATCCAGGCGGCGCGCCCGTGCATAAACTGGCGGGCCCACCGTTGGGATGTAATGTTCCACCCCATGCTTGGCGACAGAGGCAGAGAAAGTGGGGACAGTCAGAGCAGGAAACTCAGCGAGGAGGCGCTGGTACATATCGCCTGTGGCGAGCATATTGGCCAGGGCAGGCGGCCCCGGCCCCCCCAGTGTGCAGGGGTATGTGTCAAAGGACACAGAGCCAATCAGCCTACGGTTCGCAACGTCCACTAACAGTCTGTGAGCACACAAAAAATCCGCGCCCAGTATAGGCACCGACACTGAAGCAATAATAAATTCCCAGCTAAACTGCTGTCCATGTAAACACATAGTCACGTACCTGGTACCAAACGTACGGATGGAAGTCCCATTAGCCGCGTCCAGGGGTGGTCCATGACCGTTTCCCAAGGCGTCCGTGGCCGACGCAGGCAGGATGCTCCTCTGGGCGCCAGAATCCACCAACAGACGCCTTCCAGACAACGTGTCCTCGATAAACAACAGCTCGTTGATATTGACGCCAGCGCTCATAGCCGCTAACGAGCGCCGGCTCTCGCGTTTCCCTGGTTACCAAAGGTGCATGGTGGAACACAGCTCTTCGCTTTGTTGCCAAAACGGCGATGATAATAACAAAGCCTTCTATCATCCCTCTGTGTCTGATCCCTGCGATCAGCCACCCGATCAGACACAGCAGCCACACAGTACTGACGGGAGGCCAGTAGTATTCTATCCGCCTCCTCTGCCAATCCCCTTTAATCCTTGGTGCGCACGAGAGGCGAGCTGGCCAGAGCCGTGCGCACCGGAGTCGGGAGTTGACGCAGGAACAGCTGCACAAAAATAAACGTAGCGTCACCTGAACCAAGCAGTGCTAGCATGTTCTCCATCAGTTCTGTTGGTTTACTGTCCCCCAATCCGTTGAGGGACAATAGGCGCTCCGCGCGCTCTGCATCTGACAGCTGGAAAATGCGCAACAGCTGTTCTCTGAGCGCGTCGTATTTGCCGGCTGCTGGCGGCTCTCTCAGGCATCCCATCAGCCGGCGTGTAGTGGAGGAATCCAATGCCGCCACAACATGGTAATATTTCGTCTCATCCGACGTTATTCCGCGGAGGTGAAATTGTGCCTCGATGTGCTGAAACCACGGGGCCGGGTCATGCTGCCAAAACTCTGGCAACTTGACTGTAGCTGCATACACTGCGGGAACCACAGCCGGTGGATTCTCGTTATTGCTCATATTTCACACGTTTAGGGTCACCACTGTGGAAGTGAATCAATGAGACGAGCAGACGGAGTATCGAGTCTCTGAACTTTACTTCCAAACAAATCCCACAGAACCAAGGTACAGCCACACCCTTAAGTCAACTCCCTCCTGTCACTCAATCAGTGTCCATTCTGAAGTGAGACACCTCCCTCTAGTGTCCACCACAATATTCAACTTACGTCTAACGACTATGGCTACACCTCGAGTTCTCGTACCAAAAGAAGAATGACTAATATTATGATATGTGTTGTCCGCTAACGTATCTATGTCTTTCTCTAGAATGTGCGTTTGGCTTAGCAGAGCAACGTCCACCTGTTCTTTTTTCATCAGTGTGAGCACGCTTTTGCGTTTGTGTTGGTTATTTATTCCCCCATTGTTCCAGATCATTATATTCAAACTAGCCATAATCTATACATGTTGTTGTGTAGTTATTGGTAATGCTTCTGGAGTGCGAGGCAACAATAGATATACATCCAACTAGTGAGGTCCCGTTGAGAGCCGAGCTTAAAAACATACATTATATACAAATAAAAATCCCCTTTCCCCCCCTCCCATCGAGAGTCGTACAGGATTGTGTCCCATAGACACATCCTACACTTATGACTCCCTCCCTTAGGCCACCGGATTACCCAAATTGAGCTTTGTAATCCTATTCTTCCTATGCTAATTGCCATAGGATCTAAAACTTTCATTCTAATTCGATAGAATGTCGCTTTTGGTCTTGCGCCTTCCCATTAATGTACTAACAATAGTTTGAAAAATGAAAAATATACCTTCATTAATATATTCATTTGAACCTTCTACTAACTTATGTAGGAAACATCAGAAAAAAGGAAAAGAGTGGAGATAAACACTAACACCTTAAAATGAAAAAAGATAACAATGAAAGATAAAAAATAAAAAAGGGAGTGAGAACTAAAATAAAACTCATCAGAGAAAAACAGAGAAAATAAAATTGAGTAAAGAGAAAAAAGTGAAAAACAGAGACTTTTAGAGCTACATTGTGCAAATCTCTAAATCAGTGGAGTAATTATTTAAAATATTAGAATAACCTTGTTGTGCTTATACATTTAGATGTGGCTAATGTCTTTTTATTTTTAATTTTTTTTAAAGTCTTATTAAAGCCTAATTAAACTTCAGTCCTTGAATCCTATGCTTATTCACACCGGATGTTAGTGTTAAATTTACAGGCCTTCGTTGAAGGGGTGCATTATATTCTAGAAGGTTGTAGAATACTAGTAAATATGTAAACACTGCTGTTATGATCCAGAATGATCTTCCTACCCAGGGGTCATGACCTTCTAGTATTTTCCGGGATATTCCTTTGTGTCCCTGAGCAGTCGAGAGAGGAGCCCAGAATGTTCCAGAATATTCATAATGTCAATGTTGGATTATTGTCTCCACAGAGACCAGAAGACTGTAAATATAATGCCTTACGAGCCATATTAAACATCTTGTGCCTTATTGTTGCCAGCGTGCATATCATCTGTTACTTTTGTTGAGCCGTGGTAAAGTCATTCTAATAAAATTACTAAAATACAAAGAAATAGAGAGATGAGTAAGCTTATCTGATTCGAGCCAGTGTTGCGTCCTGCCCGGGGGGACCTGATCCATGTAGCTTCATGTAATCTTCGGCGGCTTTAGGCGTGCGTATTCCCTGCCTAATACCGTCTTTTCCCATGATCGATAATAGTGCCGGGTAGTTAAGAATTGGCCTGAGACCACTCTTGAACATTCTCTGCATCACATCCTTGTAGGGGAAACGCTGAGCGATGGCCTCCTTACATAGATCTTCGTAGATAGCTATTGAATTTTTACCATATTTCAGTTTCCCCCTTTGATTGCACGCTGCTCTAATGATGGCGTCTCTTATTACCGTCTTACGCAGGGTAACAATGATAACTCTCGGACCGTTACCTCTTTGGCCTCGTGTACCGACTCTGTAACATTGGTCCACTGTCGGCGCTGTGGGAAGGTTGTTATTACCTAAAATATCTACTAACACTGTTGGAAAGCTGTCGTCTGTGCATTTGACTGATTCATCCAGTCCCACGATGCGGATATTATTTCGCCTGTAGTAACGTTGGGTCTCGAGCTGCCTCTCAATTGCTTTCTCTTCGACTTCTTGTATTTTCTTCTGACATTCTTCCTCCACCTGTTTTATCTCCGTCGATAATTCTGTTAATCCATCGTTGAGGTTCTTCTCGTTCACTTGGACCCTCTGTGTAATTTCTATCACCGTATTCTCCACTGCCGTGATTCGCCCGGCCTGTACAGCGGCTGCTTCCATAACCAGTTCGAATTTAGCATCGATGTGTGCTTTGAATTCCTCGATAGCGACCATCTGTTCCTTCATCAGGATAGTCAGAGAGTTGAAGTCGGGATGTGAAATTGCACTGCTTGTGTCAGATGATGTTGTGGGTGCAATGATGGACCCGATGAGTTTGTTGGAGATTATCTTCTCAAATTCCCCTGCTTTATCTTTTACTGTATTTTTACACGTCGTTACCGTTGTGTCGTCAACTGCTGTCTCCCTCTCCGGGCCAGTCGTCGTTGGTCCCGGTATATTCTCTACTATAGTCCCCCCATCGGGGCTGGTCTCCAATGGTACCGCTGCTGCGTCAGCTGTGCCCTTCGAACGTGTCAAAATCGCCGCCGTTGGAGGGTTTTTCTTTCCACTCTTTTTCTTATCATTAGTATCCATGTTGAGTCTTTCTGTCTTTTGATATAGTTAGTAGAAGGTCTTATCAATACATACGATGTGGTTTAATCTCTTTTGGTATTGTTCAAATAAGGTTTTTAAACGAAATTAACGTTGACGGGAGCGGAGCTATAACCAAACGCGTATCGCTTCACATTGCGTTCAAACCGGAAGTTACGGAATTATAAACGACCCCCCCCCCCTCCGTTCACCCGCAGATGATCAGTCATGACGTTTAGGACCATGTACAGTTGAAATTTTGTATATAACGTTGATCGGTATCAAACAGCATTTGATAATCTAATAATATGCATTTATGTCTATATCTCACGTTCTAGGAAATACTGCAGAAAACGATAAAAACATATTTATACTCTAGACGGTATTTTTGTATGAATGTGTGAATGAAAAAGTAAAACGTTCCTACATCCTGAACGATAGATAATTGAATGGGCCATAGTAATGTCAATTTAGCAATACAATTTAAAAAGTTATAGCCCTGCAAAGAAGGTGAACATCTCCATAGACAAATAGCGCTGGCAGAGAATGGGTTAGGATGATCAAAGTGGTGGCAGAGAATGGGTTAATGTAATGCACAGTAATACAATTAGTTACCTTGGGCAGCAGCAATGGGATGTGTATTTTACGCTCCTCACAGGAGTGGTGAATCCAACGGAGGACGGCCTCGAACACCGTCTCCTCGCTTTTCACGTTCAGATCATCCCTCTCGATGATGTCCACCAGTTGCTGTAGGGACAGCTCCACAAACTCCTGTGAGACGTGCAACATCTCCTCAAAGTGGCACACAATTAAGAGATGGGCCTTGCGCCTCAGGTCAGGGCAGCAGTAGATCATGTCCGCGAACCTCCAGATGCCGACACAGTTTTCCAGAGACAGCTGGCCTTCTAGGAAGTCAGAGCACGCTCCTACTATGCCAGTGACGAGAAACTGGTCTGCAGCCACCAGAAGCTCTTCCACGTTCTCTGCTGTCACCGGCACAAAGCGTGTGTAGGAGTACCATATGATGAGCTGCATCATACCCGGGGACACCCCAGGGATACTGTAGACTGCTTTCTCTGAGTCGCTCCAGCGAGTGAAGAGGGCTCTGTGGGACGCAGAGTATAGAGATATCTGATGAGTAAACAGTAAGCAACATTCTGTCCTGTGTAGTAATATATGTTCACTGTAGAAGTATAGCGTCTTAGCACAGTAGAAGTATAGTATCTTTTTACAGTAGAAGTACAGTATAGTATCTGTTTACAGTAGACATACAGTATAGTATCTTTTTACAGTAGAAGTACAGTATAGTATCTTTTTACAGTAGACGTACAGTATAGTATCTGTTTACAGTAGAAGTACAGTATAGTATCTGTTTACAGTAAAAGTACAGTATGGTATCTGTTTACTAACCAAGCTAAGCTGAACCAAGCTAACCTGAACCAAGCTAAACTTACCTGAAATAGTCACTGCAGTCACACAGGAGGGCCTTGTGGGCATTCAACTCGGTGCTGTTGACTTTAATAACCACATCACAGAACCTTTCCTCCAGAGGCAGCTCATTAAGGATTGTACAGGACATTGTTTCCTTTTCCATGTCGTGATTTTAAATTGTATCTACAGAATATATTCAAGCTTACAGACAAGTAGCCGGAAACAACAAGTGAGATCTTCACTTGTCTTCTGAGATCTGAGATCTACTGAGAGAATTGTTGAATATATACTGTACACACATGTTCTAGAATGTTCTATTATGACATCATACTGTGACATCACAAATGTTCTAGAATCTTTGATTATGACATACTGTGACATCACAAATGTTCTAGAATGTTCTATTATGACATCATACTGTGACATCACAAATGTTCTAGAATGTTTGATTATGACATCATACTGTGACATCCAGTGATGGGAATAACGGCGTTATAAATAACGGCGTTACTAACGGCGGTAGTTTTTTCAGTAACGAGTAATCCATTACTCTTCCAATCTTAATAATGCTGTTACCGTTACTGCCAAAAAATGCGGCGCGTTACTATGATTGAAGCTGTTTTTTTCATCAGACATCTCTGCGCCGAGAAGCAATACTTTTTTCCCTTGGTTAGTGGGCAGTGCGCGATTGGCTGAGGTTGAGTAAAATGTCATGGTAAGCCAATCAGAGGTAGAGGTGGGCGGGTGTTCGAAAGAATCCAGAGTCTGACACACAGCGACAACACAAGCGACTCAGTCAACGACAGACCGCGGTTCCGTGTACGTTTTGATAGTTTGTTTGGCGAGCCCAAATAATCCAAAACTAATCCAACGAACAACACAAGCGAGCAGTCAACGACAGAGCGTTTTTTGTTCACTCTTGTGTTAGTTGTGTTGCAGCGCAGGGCACTGCAGTAGTGGAGGCTCTACTCTGCTGACATAGTGCTGCACTTCCTGGTTTAATAGCACAGTCTTCAGGTGCTCAGAGTCAGAGATATATATATCTGTATGGCATGCATGTCTTAAATGTCATGATTAGATTTGTTTAGATGATTAGATTCGATTCTTATATCTGTATGTTGTGTATGTCATAAATGTCATGAATTGAAAATGGGGGACCCTGATGTAAACAAGACGAAAGTCTCTCTGGTCTGCATCCCCTTAACAATTGTGTGTATTGAGCTGTACTGTACTGTACCCATTCTGCAATCTGTTAATTAAAATGTTCAATCAATCAGTATATATTCGTTATTTATTTTTGGTATAGTGCTTAACAAGCATAATTTAATGTTGCCCAGTTGTGGCCTGTTGAGGGGCAATACATATCAAAAGTTTCAATACATCTATTGTATTTGTATGATCCACTGTATAAACATAGTAATTATAATTAGGGCTGTCAGTTTATCGCGTTAATTAGATGAATTAATTACACAGCAAATTATTGCGTTATGAAAATTAACTCAAAATTAATTACAAAAAAAAAATTATATAATCTTTTTTTTGTATCTCATTCATTCCATAAGATTGTAGAATACACATTTATGGACTTTTTTTTTAATATGGTCCATTTGCATGTTCTTGGTATCTGATTCTAGGGACATCTATGAATCTCAGGGAATGTATTCCCAGTGTCAGAAATACTGTGGGCTAGATCCACAAAGAATGGATTGCACGGTGCAAGTTGCACCCTTACTTACAATTCATGATGAATTGAAAATGGGGGACCCTGATGTAAACAAGACGAAAGTCTTTCTCTGGTCTGCATTCCCTTAACAATTGTGTGTATTGAGCCGTGCGCGGTGATTGATTGAATGAACATTTTATTTTGAGTAAATTGTAATGAACCAAATGAGAATATCAATACATTTTTTTTTCTTTGACTGTGAATAACACCATGCTCAAATTGACCAGACCTGAAAAATCTAAGCAAATTAATAGATGGAAGATGATTAAACAGAAGGTTTTGTACTAGATACAGTACTGAATTCTGCCATCCGGACACATGCAATTTGAAATATGATTATAGAATATAGAATATCAGGCATAAAATGGTTATGCGATTAAAATGCGATTAATTAGATTAATTAATTACAAATCCTGTAATTAATTAGATACATTTTTTGAATCGCCTGACAGCACTAATTATAATATCTACATACATGGCATTTGATTGGAGGCTAGTCTCACTTTGTCCCACAGCAACATTAAAATAGTTTAGATTTGTGTATGTTGTTTATGTAAAAAAATTACTTGAAAGTAACACAATAGTTACTTTCTGAAGTAACTAGTTACTTTTATCATTTGGAGACATTTGAACGTAACACAGGGCAAGATATAAGGTTTCAAAGGGTGCTCGATATTGCCACCTGACAGGATGCGGCCGGTATTGCACTTTGGCGATCTCAGGATGATTCCCCATGTTAACCCCGAGGTCTGTGTGCCTGAAATGAATAGAAATATTGAATAAAAGAAATAACGATGATAACCCGACTATCCTCGGGTCTGGCGCTGATTGAGTTAAGCAGAGTGAGCAACACAAAGCTGAGCTAGCCGACCAGCTAGCTGAGGTGTTTACTGACATCTTCAACCTGCCACTGGCCTCAGAGACAGTACCCACATGCCTAAAAACCACTACCATTACCCCCGTTCCTATAAACAGTCAGTTTAGTAACCTGCCTGAATGACTACTGCCCCATTGCTCTCACTCCCATTATAATGAAGTGCTTTAAGAGACTTGTACTGAACCACATCAAGGCTACCCCCCCCCCCTCACTTGATCAACATCAGTTTGCCTATCACTCCAATAGGTCGACAGAGGATGCCATCTCCACTGCACTACATTCCGCCCTCACTCACCTGGACCAGAAGGACACCTATGTCAGAATGCTGTTCATTGACTACAGTTCAGCCTTCAACACCATCCTCCCCTCAAAGCTGGTCCCCGAACTACTCCACCTCTGCCTGAACACAACACTCTGATTGGACCCTGGACCTTTTGACAAACAGACCTCAGACTGTCAGGTTGAGAAATCACACCTCCTCCACCCTGACCCTGAGCCCAGGTGCCCCTCAGGGCTGTGCGCTGAGTCCTGTCCTCTACTCCCTATTCACCCAGGACGACACCACAGTGGTAGGCCGGATCTCTGACAACAACGAGACGGCATACAGGAGATACATGAGATGCAACACCTAGTGACATGATGCTCCAACAACAACCTCCATCTCAATGTCAAAAAGACCAAGGAAATTATAGTGGACTTCAGGAAATAAAGAAAACAAGAACATAACCCCATCTTCAACAATGGCAGGCACGTGTGTCAAGGTTCATGTTTCTGGGTGTCCACATCGCTGAGGACCTGACATGGACCCTGAACACCTCCCTGATAAAGAAGACCCAACAACACCTCTACTTTCTCAGGAGCCTAAAAAGACACAAAAACACCTTGCCAACTTCTACCGCTGTACTACAGGAAGCATTTTAACATCCTGCATAACGCTGTGGTATGGCAACTGCACCGCTGCCGACCAGAAGGCCCAGCAGCAGGTAGTTAAGACCGCAGAGTTCACCAATGTGGAACGCCCTACCCACAGCTGTAAATGAATGTGAATCACTACCCACCTTCAAAACCTCTCTAAAAGAGCACCTACGGGAGACTGCAATCCGAAACTGGCCCCTGTAAATGTCCAAACTCAACCCCCTCCAATGTACAGCCCCCCCCCCCCCCCACCCGCCTACCCAAACCCCCCCCACCCCACCCCACCCCACCCACCCAACCATCTCCAGTGTACAGTTTATTCCCCCTCAAATGTATATACTCTTTTTGTATCACAAACAGTACTGTATTTGTAGATCTGGTATGTCATAAATATATAGATGTAGCAGTACTGTCTATCTGTATGTCATGTACGTCATATATGTTACGATGAATTGAAAATGGGGGACCCCGATGTAAACAAGACGAAAGTCTTTCTCTGGTCTGCATCCCCTTAACAATTGTGTGTATTGAGCCGTACTGTATTGTACCCATTCTGCAATCTGTTAATAAAGTTTTCAATCAATCAATCAAACCATCGGCACCCAACTACCTACTATCAAGGACATGTACCTGAAGCGCTGCATGCTGAGAGGGTGCAACATCATCCTGACCCCACCCACCCCTGCAACATCATCCTGACCCCACCCACCCCTGCAACATCATCCTGACCCCACCCACCCCTGCAACATCATCCTGACCCCGCCCACCCCTGCAACATCATCCTGACCCCACCCACCCCTGCAACATCATCCTGACCCCACCCACCCCTGCAACATCATCCTGACCCCACCCACCCCTGCAACATCATCCTGACCCCACCCACCCCTGCAGCATCATCCTGACCCCGCCCACCCCTGCAGCATCATCCTGACCCCACCCACCCCTGCAACATCATCCTGACCCCACCCACCCCTGCAGCATCATCCTGACCCCACCCACCCCACTGACGTTTCTGGTCATGTGACATGTGCGCCAATCGTGTGACGCCTAGTTCTGCGCCTATTTCCGGGTCTAACAGCCTGCAAACTACCTAACGTCTAGTTTATCACTGGTTAAGTTTAGGCGACTCTTTCGAAGTTGGTTAAGGTTAGAGTTTGGAATCAGGGCTGGTGTTCTATCGCCATGCTCTAAGACAAAGTCTAACCTTAACCAACTGCGAAAGAGTGCCTAAGCTTAACCGGTGGCAGAACTAGGCGTCACAGGATTGGCGCACATGTCACATGACCAGAAACGTCAGTGGCCAATCAGATCGCGCAAACCGAACGCGGAAGTACAACCCGCTTAGGGAAAGTATTCACACAAACGGTACAGATGTCTCCGGATTCCCACCACAAGATTAAAAAACAGCCTTTTCCACAGGACTGTAACCCTGATGAACTCTGCACTCTAACACTTTACCATCAGGACTGTAACTCTGATGAACTCTGCACTCTAACACTTTACCATCAGGACTGTAACTCTGATGAACTCTGCACACACCAATACAAGAGACACTGGTATCGAATCCGGCTGTCAGCGTTGCCTCCGGCTTGACCGGCCGTCATACTGGCTCGATTGGCAGAGTCAGCGGGAGGGAAGCCGGTGGGTGGGTCCGGGTTGTTGTAAAACAGCGACTCCTACAGTTCGGTCGGGGCGCCTGCACAGCGAGGGAAGGATCTGGAGGGAGGTAGTGTGACCTCCCACACGTTACCCTCTCCCAGTGAGAGTCCGCGCTGCCAGGTGAAAAGAAGTGGTGGTCTGGGTACACATGTGTCGGAGGAAGCATGTGATAGTCTCCGCCCTCCCAGACCGACGGTAGGGGGTAGAGTGCGCAACGACCAGGAAGGGGATTGAGAATTGGCATAACGACTAACATTGGGAGGGGAGAAAAAACAAAAAAAGAAAGGGGAAAAAGATAAGAAAAAAAAGAAAAAAAATTCAAATGTATTGTCATCATACAGCACAAGTACAGTACAACAAAAATAAGTTTTGTTATCCAAGTTATCCAACCAGAGTGAAAATGTAACAGTAAAGTGCAACAGCAATATAATAATGTACAGGTGATTAAACCTCTTAAATTGCAACGGCCCATTCTCGGGCCGTCATGCCTGTGCACGAAAGTCACGGCAATTTGTGAGCATCTAGCGGCTCGGGCTGCATTTTTCGCCTAACATATAACTGTTCGAAAGATCTATTTGTTGCCGTTCGAACGCCTCCTCACTCGACCAAATCCGTGCCTCGTTCTCGAGGTACATGATGATATGTCAGGCGAGCGTTTTTTTACGCAC
Organism: Notolepis coatsorum; assembly: GCF_963971535.1. Taxonomy (NCBI): domain Eukaryota; kingdom Metazoa; phylum Chordata; class Actinopteri; order Aulopiformes; family Paralepididae; genus Notolepis; species Notolepis coatsorum. The sequence continues at coordinate 46,780 of NW_028168930.1, read as the reverse complement.
TGTGTGTCAGATGACCACCCCAGACTCCAGACGCTCCAGAACTGCCAATCATCTGCTGATGGCGATGATTATTTGTCAGTATTATAGGCAATGAGTGTACCTTTCCAACGATACCCCACGTGGGGGGGGGGGGGGGGGGGGGGGTGCGAATAAGATCTAGGTGAAAGTTGACGAGCGAAAACCAGAAGTGAATCACTTCAGAATGAATGGCCGTGGATGAGGAAATGGATTTTGGAGAGCTTTTTTTTTGTCACCGGTTATACTCTGACGTCTCTCAAAGACCCATTTCTGAACGGATTTTTATAAAATTTGGACCTGTACATATGAATTCAGGCTATTGAACCGCAGTTTTTTCCAGCTTATACCTCTATGCTGGAATATTGGAATATGGAATCTTACAACCACTACAGAAAAATGTGAGTACACAAGTTCAAGTTCAACTAAAGTTCAGACCTTTGTTACTCTATTTCATTAGCACTAAAATGTAACGTTCGGGAGACTATCCTCCTTAGGATAGTATCCCACTGTCTACCTGGGTCACTCCTGTTGTTATGGGTTCACCTTGTTGTCACCACTGATTGCTGTCATCACTAATTGTCTGTCACACCTGGGTGCTGTCATTGGTTGACAGACTGCTGTCACTCATTGACAGCGTGGAATGTTCAGTATGTTCCTATTTAACGTTTGCTCTATCCTTTGTCCTTTGCTAAAGCTTCACCTAAACCTACGGACAAGATACAGCTGGAACAAGCACAGACATATTGTCTTTATCCCTGTACTTGCATTATTCTCTTTTCCCTGATAATAAACAGTACAGCTGTTTTGGAAGAGTAAACATATCTCCGTCTCGTTCTTCTTCTCGACAACTTGGAAGTCTCTTACCCGTTCGTAACACTAAAAGTGATTTTCCTTTTTGCATTAGTAACGTCAGAATGTTATCTTTCAAAAGAGACCAGGCGCATGCATGTGCTGTAAGTATAAAGTATAAAGCTAAGCTTTGCAAACAAGGTATGCAGTCCTCAAGTTCAAGAAAGAAAATGCCTGTGTTAATATATAAATTAGTACTAATAAGTGTAGTGCTAATCAGATGTATGTACAGAGTTATAGTAGTATAATATGTACAGTGATACAGGTATAAAGACTATGGTAGTAGTCATACTGGCCAGCAGCAATATATTTCATAACATAGCACTAGCTCTTAACTCTTTCTGCGCCAAACCCAACTTTACTCAGGTTTCGTCACCAACCGTTAAGCGCTAAACCCGACTATTCTCGGGTTTTGATCCTTTGATCTTTTTCCTTTGATCCCCATTCTAAACACTCACGTGGACCTCCCTGTATCTCCCTTGCACCGCTGCCTACGTTAAAATTGCAATGACGATCAAATCCTGCCAGGTGGCAGTATCGCCTACCTTTTGTACTGGGATAGTTTAGTGTGGGGCCACTTTAGTGTGGGGAGTGTCTGCAAGAACTCCTCCCTCAGAGGGAATCAGGACAGAGCCATCGCTCTGAGATTTTATCGCCTCAAACCTATTGTTTCCCGTATACACGAGTATACACATACACACGAGTAATTGCGATCGCGACGGGATCACTGGGATTATTATTTTTGGAGTACCTTCTGGCTAAGGTAAGGTATATTCGATGTCTATTTTACTAAACCTAAAACATGTTTTTGTACCGATCACAGTGTCGTATTTTACCGGACCTAAAATATGCTTTTGGTAACAATCGCAGTTTCGGGCTAAGACGACCCCGAATGTGAAGACACATATGTATATGGTATATACCTTTGATTTGGAAGTATTTGGGGTTTCAGGCGAGCAACCCGAACGATTTGGGCATAATGCATATAACGCGTCATATCTCGCAAATACTGGATTATTTTGGAAAGGGGCGATGTTTAGCGTGTAATAGCGCACAAACTAAAGTATGTAGAAATTAACTGGTTTGTCAATGTTGGACTATAAACAATGCCTGCCAAATGAGCCATACTATTGTCTCCATAGCTATAATACAGAACACACGATGGGTCCGCAAACATTGCGAAAATGGTCAATAACGCTGGCGCCATTGAGTAAAGATGGGAAAACAGCGTGGCAGTCAATGAGTTAAACGTCTTTATACTAGAATTGATATATTCTGAGTCAGGACCAGGTTGGGTAGGTCAGGTCCATGGACCTCTCTCTCTCTTTCCATCCTCCTACAGATGCTGCTCCTGAGAGATGTGACCTCCACCCCTCACTTTCCCTGGGTTTCCTCATCTGACCTTCGACCCCAGCTGTCTAACCCAGAACTAGATGTCAACACTGATGTCATGATCTCTTACTTCCTCATATTCAGCCTACTTCATTAATTAGCCAAGCAGTGTTTGTTCTGTGAATCAGCTAAATGTCATTATATCATGGTGTCTCGTTGGTTAACCTTCAGTTTGAGAGCATTTTCAACCACTTGAGTTTAACAATTCTACACCTACAGTAGACAGATGACCTCATGCAGTAAAGCTGTCATAATATGGTACAGTCACTTCTTATTGTGCAATGACCTGTAGAAATCTACTAGCATTAACCCTTTTACTGCCGCACTACCAAAACGGTTAACCCTTTCACTGCGACAATTCACAGAAGGTTAACCCTTTCACTGCCACACAACAGCCGGTTAACCCTTTCACTGCCACACGACAGAAGGTTAACCCTTTACTATCACACAACTGATGGTCGTGTGGCAGTGAAAGGGTTAAACATCACCACATTCCTGTCAGGTTCTCTTTTCTTTTTTTGCATTTCATTGTATCCATGGTTACTGTTACTACACTTACAGTAGCTCTACGTGACTCAGGCAGTGAGGATGGTGAGTTAACACCAATGGAGAAGGGTCACAGTTTACACACTGCCTGAAATTATCAGGTTTTAAACTGTGTGTGTATCAAACAGGAAGAAAGACTGTCAGGTTTTAAACTGTGTGTGTATCAAACAGGGAGAAAGACTGTCAGGTTTTAAACTGTGTGGGTATCAAACAGGAAGAAAGACTGTCAGGTTTTAAACTGTATGGGTATCAAACAGGGAGAAAGACCTTCAGGTTTTAAACTGTGTGGGTATCAAACAGGAATAAAGACTGTCAGGTTTTAAACTGTGTGGGTATCAAACAGGAAGAAAGACTGTCAGGTTTTAAACTGTGTGTGTATCAAACAGGGAGAAAGACTGTCAGGTTTTAAACTGTATGGGTATCAAACAGGGAGAAAGACCTTCAGGTTTTAAACTGTGTGGGTATCAAACAGGAAGAAAGACTGTCAGGTTTTAAACTGTGTGGGTATCAAACAGGAAGAAAGACTGTCAGGTTTTAAACTGTGTGGGTATCAAACAGGAAGAAAGACTGTCAGGTTTTAAACTGTGTGGGTATCAAACAGGAAGAAAGACTGTCAGGTTTTAAACTGTGTGGGTATCAAACAGGAAGAAAGACTGTCAGGTTTTAAACTGTGTGGGTATCAAACAGGAAGAAAGACGGTCAGGTTTTAAACTGTGTGGGTATCAAACAGGAAGAAAGACTGTCAGGTTTTAAACTGTGTGTGTATCAAACAGGGAGAAAGACTGTCAGGTTTTAAACTGTGTGTGTATCAAACAGGAAGAAAGACTGTCAGGTTTTAAACTGTGTGGGTATCAAACAGGAAGAAAGACTGTCAGGTTTTAAACTGTGTGGGTATCAAACAGGAAGAAAGACGGTCAGGTTTTAAACTGTGTGGGTATCAAACAGGAAGAAAGACGGTCAGGTTTTAAACTGTGTGGGTATCAAACAGGAAGAAAGACTGTCAGGTTTTAAACTGTGTGGGTATCAAACAGGAAGAAAGACTGTCAGGTTTTGAACTGTGTGGGTATCAAACAGGAAGAAAGACTGTCAGGTTTTAAACTGTGTGGGTATCAAACAGGAAGAAAGACTGTCAGGTTTTAAACTGTGTGGGTATCAAACAGGAAGAAAGACTGTCAGGTTTTAAACTGTGTGGGTATCAAACAGGAAGAAAGACTGTCAGGTTTTAAACTGTATGGGTATCAAACAGGAAGAAAGACTGTCAGGTTTTAAACTGTGTGGGTATCAAACAGGAAGAAAGACTGTCAGGTTTTAAACTGTGTGGGTATCAAACAGGAAGAAAGACTGTCAAATTTTAAACTGTGTGGGTATCAAACAGGAAGAAAGACTGTCAGGTTTTAAACTGTGTGGGTATCAAACAGGAAGAAAGACTGTCAGGTTTTAAACTGTGTGGGTATCAAACAGGAAGAAAGACCTTCAGGTTTTAAACTGTGTGGGTATCAAACAGGAAGAAAGACTGTCAGGTTTGAAGCTGTGTGTGTATCAAACAGGGAGAAAGACTGTCAGGTTTTAAACTGTGTGGGTATCAAACAGGAAGAAAGACTGTCAGGTTTTAAACTGTGTGGGTATCAAACAGGAAGAAAGACTGTCAGGTTTTAAACTGTGTGGGTATCAAACAGGAAGAAAGACTGTCAGGTTTTAAACTGTGTGGGCATCAAACAGGAAGAAAGACTGTCAGGTTTTAAACTGTGTGGGTATCAAACAGGAAGAAAGACTGTCAGGTTTTAAACTGTGTGGGTATCAAACAGGAAGAAAGACTGTCAGGTTTTAAACTGTGTGGGTATCAAACAGGAAGAAAGACTGTCAGGTTTTAAACTGTGTGGGTATCAAACAGGAAGAAAGACTGTCAGGTTTTAAACTGTGTGGGTATCAAACAGGAAGAAAGACTGTCAGGTTTTAAACTGTGTGGGTATCAAACAGGAAGAAAGACTGTCAGGTTTTAAACTGTTTACACAGTAATTCAGAACTGCACTATTGCATTATTTTACTCTGTCTATTCTATTTTACTAACTATTTTATTGCACTGCACTATTGCACTATTTTACTGTTTACTCTATTTTGCTCTTTTATTAGTCTATTTTTAAATTGATCAAACCGTAAACAAAGAGGCCTATTATATATTATTATATTGGGATGTTATATCCTAATGTGAAGATGTGATGTTCTATTTTGATGCTCGTTTTATACTTATTTTATGTCTGCATTGCTCTTGAACTGCCAATTGTGTGCTCATTTATCTTTTTATCTGTCTTTTTTACTGCTGTGAAGCACTTTGAGCTGCAATTCTTGCAATGAAAGGTGCTATACAAATAAAGTGTATTATTATTATTATTATTATTATTATTATTATTATTATTATTATTATTATTATTATTATTATTATTATTATTATTATTATTATTATTATTATTATTATTATTATTATTATTATTATTATTATTATTATTATTATTATTATTATTATTATTATTATTATTATTATTATTATTATTATTATTATTATTATTATTATTATTATTATTATTATTATTATTATTATTATTATTATTATTATTATTATTATTATTATTATCATGATCCTGCATCATACTTTCAGGTTTGCCATTCGCTACAGAGATGGGGAGCCGAAGTATTTGCCATAATTGTATAAATTGACTGTCTCTCCCACTGGCTGTACATGCCGGCACACACCTTCTTGTAGGCTAAATCAGCTTATTACATAATGTACAGAAGAAAACATCAAAGGATTCGACGTTTTGACGTCATTTATACAATAAATTACAAGCAAACATGTTACTAAGAGATGTTGTCCTTTCATGCCGACGATATGGATGCGACCTGTTACCACAGCAGGTAAAAGCACATTTTGAATGACATAAAATATGATAGAATCTTGGCCGGTCCAGAGGATAAAGTACCGCTGTGAATAGAATAGAATAGAATAGAATAGAATAGAATAGAATAGAATAGAATAGAATAGAATAGAATAGAAATACTTTTATTATCCAGAGGGAAATTTGACACTGCAAATCGCTCAACATTTAAACATTTAAACATTTAGACAGAACAGGTCACGAATAAGAATAACAAAACAAATCAAATCAAATTGCCTAAGATAAGAGTAGAATAAAATAGAATAAAATGGAATAAAATATACAGTAAATAAACACAGTACAAATATACTGAGGTCTACAGTAGGTGTAATATTGCACAGTGCTGTTTCAAAACTAAGAGTCCAGGAAGATGGTAACTGTCACTCTGTGCTCAGTGATGCAGTGAGGCACAGTGATGCATTGTATAGTCTGATGGGCGGCTGTCGGAATGAAGGACTTCCTGTGCCGTTCAGTGCTGCATTTAGGTGAGCCTGGCACTGAACGTGCTCCTCCTGTCAGCCAAGTCTGTGTAATATATAGTGGGTGGGAGGGGTTTTCCCTGATGGCCTGGAGCTTAGCAAGGCTCCTCCTCTCCGCCACCCTCGCTAGGGAGTCCAGCTCCACCCCAACCACGCTGCTGGCCTTCCTGACCAGCTTATCCAGCCTGTTTGTGTCCCCTGCTCTCAGTCCGCTGCCCCAGCAGGTCACAGCGTACAAGAAGGCGCCCGTCACCACCGACTCATAGAACATCCTCAACATCCTTGTACAGACATTGAAGGATCTCAGCCTTCTGAGGAAGTAGAGTCGGCTCTGGCCCTTCTTGTACAGTGCCTCTGCGTGTTTTGACCCGTTCAGTTTGTTGTCGATGTGCACACCGAGGTATTTGTACACCTCAACCATCGACTCCCCTGATGGAAACGGGGGTCACAGGTGCACTCCTCCTCTCAGTGTGTACTGTATCTGCTCCTCTCAGTGTGTACTGTATCTGCTCCTCTCAGTGTGTACTGTATCTGCTCCTCTCAGTGTGTTACTGTATCTGCTCCTCTCAGTGTGTACTGTATCTGCTCCTCTCAGTGTGTACTGTATCTGCTCCTCTCAGTGTGTACTGTATCTGCTCCTCTCAGTGTGTACTGTATCTGCTCCTCTCAGTGTGTTACTGTATCTGCTCCTCTCAGTGTGTACTGTATCTGCTCCTCTCAGTGTGTACTGTATCTGCTCCTCTCAGTGTGTACTGTATCTGCTCCTCTCAGTGTGTACTGTATCTGCTCCTCTCAGTGTGTTACTGTATCTGCTCCTCTCAGTGTGTACTGTATCTGCTCCTCTCAGTGTGTTACTGTATCTGCTCCTCTCACTGTGTACTGTATCTGCTCCTCTCAGTGTGTACTGTATCTGCTCCTCTCAGTGTGTACTGTATCTGTTCCTCTCAGTGTGTTACTGTATCTGCTCCTCTCAGTGTGTTACTGTATCTGTTCCTCTCAGTGTGTTACTGTATCTGCTCCTCTCAGTGTGTACTGTATCTGCTCCTCTCAGTGTGTACTGTATCTGCTCCTCTCAGTGTGTACTGTATCTGCTCCTCTCAGTGTGTTACTGTATCTGCTCCTCTCAGTGTGTACTGTATCTGCTCCTCTCAGTGTGTACTGTATCTGCTCCTCTCAGTGTGTACTGTATCTGCTCCTCTCAGTGTGTACTGTATCTGCTCCTCTCAGTGTGTTACTGTATCTGCTCCTCTCAGTGTGTACTGTATCTGCTCCTCTCAGTGTGTTACTGTATCTGTTCCTCTCAGTGTGTTACTGTATCTGCTCCTCTCAGTGTGTACTGTATCTGCTCCTCTCAGTGTGTACTGTATCTGCTCCTCTCAGTGTGTACTGTATCTGCTCCTCTCAGTGTGTACTGTATCTGCTCCTCTCAGTGTGTACTGTATCTGTTCCTCTCAGTGTGTACTGTATCTGCTCCTCTCAGTGTGTTACTGTATCTGTTCCTCTCAGTGTGTACTGTATCTGCTCCTCTCAGTGTGTACTGTATCTGCTCCTCTCAGTGTGTACTGTATCTGCTCCTCTCAGTGTGTTACTGTATCTGTTCCTCTCAGTGTGTACTGTATCTGCTCCTCTCAGTGTGTTACTGTATCTGCTCCTCTCAGTGTGTACTGTATCTGCTCCTCTCAGTGTGTACTGTATCTGCTCCTCTCAGTGTGTACTGTATCTGCTCCTCTCAGTGTGTACTGTATCTGCTCCTCTCAGTGTGTTACTGTATCTGTTCCTCTCAGTGTGTACTGTATCTGCTCCTCTCAGTGTGTTACTGTATCTGCTCCTCTCAGTGTGTACTGTATCTGCTCCTCTCAGTGTGTTACTGTATCTGCTCATCTCAGTGTGTACTGTATCTGCTCCTCTCAGTGTGTACTGTATCTGCTCCTCTCAGTGTGTACTGTATCTGCTCCTCTCAGTGTGTTACTGTATCTGCTCCTCTCAGTGTGTACTGTATCTGCTCCTCTCAGTGTGTACTGTATCTGCTCCTCTCACTGTGTACTGTATCTGCTCCTCTCAGTGTGTTACTGTATCTGCTCCTCTCAGTGTGTTACTGTATCTGCTCCTCTCAGTGTGTACTGTATCTGCTCCTCTCAGTGTGTTACTGTATCTGTTCCTCTCAGTGTGTTACTGTATCTGCTCCTCTCAGTGTGTACTGTATCTGCTCCTCTCAGTGTGTTACTGTATCTGCTCCTCTCAGTGTGTACTGTATCTGCTCCTCTCAGTGTGTACTGTATCTGCTCCTCTCAGTGTGTTACTGTATCTGCTCCTCTCAGTGTGTACTGTATCTGCTCCTCTCAGTGTGTACTGTATCTGCTCCTCTCAGTGTGTTACTGTATCTGCTCCTCTCAGTGTGTACTGTATCTGCTCCTCTCAGTGTGTTACTGTATCTGCTCCTCTCAGTGTGTTACTGTATCTGCTCCTCTCAGTGTGTTACTGTATCTGCTCCTCTCACTGTGTACTGTATCTGCTCCTCTCAGTGTGTTACTGTATCTGCTCCTCTCAGTGTGTACTGTATCTGCTCCTCTCAGTGTGTACTGTATCTGTTCCTCTCAGTGTGTACTGTATCTGCTCCTCTCAGTGTGTTACTGTATCTGCTCCTCTCAGTGTGTTACTGTATCTGCTCCTCTCAGTGTGTACTGTATCTGCTCCTCTCAGTGTGTTACTGTATCTGCTCCTCTCAGTGTGTACTGTATCTGCTCCTCTCAGTGTGTTACTGTATCTGCTCCTCTCAGTGTGTACTGTATCTGCTCCTCTCAGTGTGTACTGTATCTGCTCCTCTCAGTGTGTTACTGTATCTGCTCCTCTCAGTGTGTACTGTATCTGCTCCTCTCAGTGTGTACTGTATCTGCTCCTCTCAGTGTGTACTGTATCTGCTCCTCTCAGTGTGTACTGTATCTGCTCCTCTCAGTGTGTACTGTATCTGCTCCTCTCAGTGTGTACTGTATCTGCTCCTCTCAGTGTGTACTGTATCTGCTCCTCTCAGTGTGTACTGTATCTGCTCCTCTCAGTGTGTTACTGTATCTGCTCCTCTCAGTGTGTTACTGTATCTGCTCCTCTCAGTGTGTTACTGTATCTGCTCCTCTCAGTGTGTACTGTATCTGCTCCTCTCAGTGTGTACTGTATCTGCTCCTCTCAGTGTGTTACTGTATCTGCTCCTCTCAGTGTGTACTGTATCTGTTCCTCTCAGTGTGTACTGTATCTGCTCCTCTCAGTGTGTTACTGTATCTGCTCCTCTCAGTGTGTACTGTATCTGCTCCTCTCAGTGTGTACTGTATCTGCTCCTCTCAGTGTGTACTGTATCTGCTCCTCTCACTGTGTTACTGTATCTGCTCCTCTCAGTGTGTTACTGTATCTGCTCCTCTCAGTGTGTTACTGTATCTGCTCCTCTCAGTGTGTACTGTATCTGCTCCTCTCAGTGTGTTACTGTATCTGCTCCTCTCAGTGTGTTACTGTAGCTGCTCCTCTCAGTGTGTTACTGTATCTGTTCCTCTCAGTGTGTTACTGTATCTGCTCCTCTCAGTGTGTTACTGTATCTGCTCCTCTCAGTGTGTACTGTATCTGCTCCTCTCAGTGTGTACTGTATCTGCTCCTCTCAGTGTGTTACTGTATCTGCTCCTCTCAGTGTGTACTGTATCTGCTCCTCTCAGTGTGTACTGTATCTGCTCCTCTCAGTGTGTTACTGTATCTGCTCCTCTCAGTGTGTACTGTATCTGCTCCTCTCAGTGTGTACTGTATCTGCTCCTCTCAGTGTGTACTGTATCTGCTCCTCTCAGTGTGTACTGTATCTGCTCCTCTCAGTGTGTACTGTATCTGCTCCTCTCAGTGTGTACTGTATCTGCTCCTCTCAGTGTGTACTGTATCTGCTCCTCTCAGTGTGTTACTGTATCTGCTCCTCTCAGTGTGTTACTGTATCTGCTCCTCTCAGTGTGTTACTGTATCTGCTCCTCTCAGTGTGTTACTGTATCTGCTCCTCTCAGTGTGTACTGTATCTGCTCCTCTCAGTGTGTACTGTATCTGCTCCTCTCAGTGTGTTACTGTATCTGTTCCTCTCAGTGTGTACTGTATCTGCTCCTCTCAGTGTGTACTGTATCTGCTCCTCTCAGTGTGTACTGTATCTGCTCCTCTCAGTGTGTACTGTATCTGCTCCTCTCAGTGTGTACTGTATCTGCTCCTCTCAGTGTGTTACTGTATCTGCTCCTCTCAGTGTGTTACTGTATCTGCTCCTCTCAGTGTGTTACTGTATCTGCTCCTCTCAGTGTGTACTGTATCTGCTCCTCTCAGTGTGTACTGTATCTGCTCCTCTCAGTGTGTACTGTATCTGCTCCTCTCAGTGTGTACTGTATCTGCTCCTCTCAGTGTGTACTGTATCTGCTCCTCTCAGTGTGTTACTGTATCTGCTCCTCTCAGTGTGTACTGTATCTGCTCCTCTCAGTGTGTACTGTATCTGCTCCTCTCAGTGTGTTACTGTATCTGTTCCTCTCAGTGTGTTACTGTATCTGCTCCTCTCAGTGTGTTACTGTATCTGCTCCTCTCAGTGTGTACTGTATCTGCTCCTCTCAGTGTGTACTGTATCTGCTCCTCTCAGTGTGTACTGTATCTGCTCCTCTCAGTGTGTACTGTATCTGCTCCTCTCAGTGTGTTACTGTATCTGTTCCTCTCAGTGTGTTACTGTATCTGCTCCTCTCAGTGTGTTACTGTATCTGCTCCTCTCAGTGTGTACTGTATCTGCTCCTCTCAGTGTGTACTGTATCTGCTCCTCTCAGTGTGTACTGTATCTGCTCCTCTCAGTGTGTACTGTATCTGCTCCTCTCAGTGTGTTACTGTATCTGCTCCTCTCACTGTGTACTGTATCTGCTCCTCTCAGTGTGTTACTGTATCTGCTCCTCTCAGTGTGTTACTGTATCTGCTCCTCTCAGTGTGTACTGTATCTGCTCCTCTCAGTGTGTTACTGTATCTGCTCCTCTCAGTGTGTACTGTATCTGCTCCTCTCAGTGTGTACTGTATCTGTTCCTCTCAGTGTGTTACTGTATCTGCTCCTCTCAGTGTGTACTGTATCTGCTCCTCTCAGTGTGTACTGTATCTGCTCCTCTCAGTGTGTACTGTATCTGCTCCTCTCAGTGTGTACTGTATCTGTTCCTCTCACTGTGTTACTGTATCTGCTCCTCTCAGTGTGTTACTGTATCTGCTCCTCTCAGTGTGTACTGTATCTGCTCCTCTCAGTGTGTACTGTATCTGTTCCTCTCAGTGTGTTACTGTATCTGCTCCTCTCAGTGTGTACTGTATCTGCTCCTCTCAGTGTGTACTGTATCTGCTCCTCTCAGTGTGTACTGTATCTGCTCCTCTCAGTGTGTTACTGTATCTGCTCCTCTCAGTGTGTACTGTATCTGTTCCTCTCAGTGTGTACTGTATCTGCTCCTCTCAGTGTGTACTGTATCTGCTCCTCTCAGTGTGTACTGTATCTGTTCCTCTCAGTGTGTACTGTATCTGCTCCTCTCAGTGTGTACTGTATCTGCTCCTCTCAGTGTGTTACTGTATCTGCTCCTCTCAGTGTGTACTGTATCTGCTCCTCTCAGTGTGTTACTGTATCTGCTCCTCTCAGTGTGTACTGTATCTGTTCCTCTCAGTGTGTACTGTATCTGCTCCTCTCAGTGTGTACTGTATCTGCTCCTCTCAGTGTGTACTGTATCTGTTCCTCTCAGTGTGTACTGTATCTGCTCCTCTCAGTGTGTACTGTATCTGCTCCTCTCAGTGTGTTACTGTATCTGCTCCTCTCAGTGTGTTACTGTATCTGCTCCTCTCAGTGTGTACTGTATCTGCTCCTCTCAGTGTGTACTGTATCTGCTCCTCTCAGTGTGTACTGTATCTGCTCCTCTCAGTGTGTTACTGTATCTGCTCCTCCTCAGTGTGTACTGTATCTGCTCCTCTCAGTGTGTACTGTATCTGCTCCTCTCAGTGTGTACTGTATCTGCTCCTCTCAGTGTGTTACTGTATCTGCTCCTCTCAGTGTGTACTGTATCTGCTCCTCTCAGTGTGTTACTGTATCTGTTCCTCTCAGTGTGTACTGTATCTGCTCCTCTCAGTGTGTACTGTATCTGCTCCTCTCAGTGTGTACTGTATCTGCTCCTCTCAGTGTGTTACTGTATCTGCTCCTCTCAGTGTGTACTGTATCTGTTCCTCTCAGTGTGTTACTGTATCTGCTCCTCTCAGTGTGTACTGTATCTGCTCCTCTCAGTGTGTACTGTATCTGCTCCTCTCAGTGTGTACTGTATCTGCTCCTCTCAGTGTGTACTGTATCTGCTCCTCTCAGTGTGTTACTGTATCTGCTCCTCTCAGTGTGTTACTGTATCTGCTCCTCTCAGTGTGTACTGTATCTGCTCCTCTCAGTGTGTTACTGTATCTGCTCCTCTCAGTGTGTACTGTATCTGCTCCTCTCAGTGTGTACTGTATCTGCTCCTCTCAGTGTGTACTGTATCTGCTCCTCTCAGTGTGTTACTGTATCTGCTCCTCTCAGTGTGTACTGTATCTGCTCCTCTCAGTGTGTTACTGTATCTCCTCCTCTCAGTGTGTACTGTATCTGCTCCTCTCAGTGTGTACTGTATCTCCTCCTCTCAGTGTGTTACTGTATCTGCTCCTCTCAGTGTGTTACTGTATCTGCTCCTCTCAGTGTGTTACTGTATCTGCTCCTCTCAGTGTGTACTGTATCTGCTCCTCTCAGTGTGTACTGTATCTGCTCCTCTCAGTGTGTTACTGTATCTGCTCCTCTCAGTGTGTACTGTATCTGCTCCTCTCAGTGTGTTACTGTATCTGCTCCTCTCAGTGTGTACTGTATCTCCTCCTCTCAGTGTGTACTGTATCTGCTCCTCTCAGTGTGTTACTGTATCTGCTCCTCTCAGTGTGTACTGTATCTGCTCCTCTCAGTGTGTACTGTATCTGCTCCTCTCAGTGTGTTACTGTATCTGCTCCTCTCAGTGTGTACTGTATCTGCTCCTCTCAGTGTGTTACTGTATCTGCTCCTCTCAGTGTGTACTGTATCTGCTCCTCTCAGTGTGTACTGTATCTGCTCCTCTCAGTGTGTTACTGTATCTGCTCCTCTCAGTGTGTTACTGTATCTGCTCCTCCTCTCAGTGTGTACTGTATCTGCTCCTCCTCTCAGTGTGTTACTGTATCTGCTCCTCTCAGTGTGTACTGTATCTGCTCCTCTCAGTGTGTACTGTATCTGCTCCTCTCAGTGTGTACTGTATCTGCTCCTCTCAGTGTGTACTGTATCTGCTCCTCTCAGTGTGTACTGTATCTGCTCCTCTCAGTGTGTACTGTATCTGTTCCTCTCAGTGTGTTACTGTATCTGCTCCTCTCAGTGTGTACTGTATCTGCTCCTCTCAGTGTGTACTGTATCTGCTCCTCTCAGTGTGTACTGTATCTGTTCCTCTCAGTGTGTTACTGTATCTGCTCCTCTCAGTGTGTACTGTATCTGCTCCTCTCAGTGTGTACTGTATCTGCGCTCCTGTATGAGAAGACGAGGAGAGAGATGAAGAAGCGATGGGGTGCATGAACTACCGAACCTTGTCCGACTCCTGACACAATACAGAATGCCGTATACAAATATCAATTCAAGTATAATGATGTTTTAACAGCTGAAGTGCTACATTATGAAACATCTCAAACGTTTGTGTCACGATCCAGCAGCGGGGGAAGGGGAGTGCATATAGCCGTGTAAACACACTACTACTCTGATACAGTGAGTACACAGAGCAGTGAAGGAGGGTGTTTACAACCCCCGCCTGAGGGCACTTTTTTAATATACTCCAATCTTCTCCAAAAACTCACCACGGACAGTCCAAAGCCTCCTTTTAACCAAAAATAGTCGAGTTCTCTGTCCTTATATAATGAACTGTCTGTTCACCAGTTTGCCGTTTCCGTGACCACACGCTTCTAATCAACTTGGCACACGCGAACGACGGCGAAATAATGCTCAACACCTGGGCATCGTTTCGGTTGATTAGAAGCGTTTGGTCATGAAAACACTGAGTTGATGAACAAACGGTTCATTATGGACTAAAAACTCAACTATTATTGGGAAAAGGAGGCTTTTGGACGGTCTGTGGAGAGCTTTTGGAGACGGTTGGGGTAGATTAAGTGTCCTCGGGCAGGTCATGACCGATTTGTAAGTACTCTCCTTCACAGCTCTGTGTACAGTCGCTGAGTGGGGAGATATTATTGGCAGGAGAAGGTTCCCGTACGGAGCGGACACTGTGCTGAGAGCTAGCTGTGCACGTGGCACTCTACTCTCTTGGTAGACAATATTTTTCTCGTTCAAGTTTCTGTTTCTTGCAACTTTGGCAAAATAAAACCCCAACGTATCCTTTCTTTATTAGAGCACTGGTTATCATATCACACTTCACATAATTGTTAGCTCCCCATTTGGAGAATCAGCTCAAGACAGACAGTAGGTCTACAAGTGCTAGTAGTCAGTCATCATCAATTACTTGACGAGTTGATAAAAACGTTAGCTATAGGGCAGCTAACTTACTGTATAGAACAGTTCTGAATTACTTTACAGAGCAGAGCTGTGCCTTAAATACTTTGAGTTTCTTTACAAAGTTCAGTTCTAAATTGTGTGACGTGTACGTTAGGCAGGGACTACAGATGGAAACTAGACATTAGCTATAACTCTGGCACATTTACATTATTGATGTGGAAACTGAAAGTGTGGAAACTGAAAGGGTAAAAAATAAATAAATAAACTTAAACTTACATAAACATTCTGTGCAAGGCCTCTATTAAGATGAAATCTTCAAAGAATAATTTAAATCTGTTATGGATTATTATTATTATTATTATTATTATTATTATTATTATTATTATTATTATTATTATTATTATTATTATTATTATTATTATTATTATTATTATTATTATTATTATTATTATTATTATTATTATTATTATTATTATTATTATTATTATTATTATTATTATTATTATTATTATTATTATTATTATTATTATTATTATTATTATTATTATTATTATTATTATTATTATTATTATTTTGCTGTTACTGTGCCAGTCCACACTAGCCTCCTAGACCAGCGGTTCTCATACGGGTCGCGACCCAAAGTGGGGTATAGGCGACAGTGCTTGGCAACACAAAAATAAAATAAAAAATCAAGCTAAAAACTGACGAGCCCAACTCAGATAGAGTTTTCCACCTGGCAGCTGTGTACAGTATTTGCCCCTTCATCATCGGAATGGGCTTCTCCACTGAGCCGCTGCTTTGGTCTGGGTGGCCGTGCAGAATGTACCCCCCCCCCCTCATCCGGGCTGATTGACAGACGTTATGCACCGTTATGAAAAGTGTCATTATGAAATAAAAGAGGAGGAGCCACTCAGAATGGTGTCAATATGAAATGCTAAATGTCAAAAGGTCATGTGAATTTGTTACGTGAATATATAATCACATTATTATGAAAACATCATTAAATAATATAACATAATAATGAATTGATATTATGTAATAATTTCCAAATTATTCAATAATTTACAATTTTATTTACTACTTGTCATATTTCTAAATTTGATTATTAAGTTTTTAATTATTTATAATAGTTATTGCTTTAATTGTGGCACATGTGGTCCTCCGTATGACACAAGGTGTGCTGTGAATGTGAAAACAGAATGTCAGGGTGTGTGTATCACGGTTTAACACTTTGTGTGCGTGTGTGTGTGTGTGTGTGTGAGTGTGTGTGTGTGTGTCTTGAGAAGGGGGGCAGTCACCAGCCCCCTGGGAGGAAGCGATCAATGATTGAGCCCATAATGCACCTCTCTGTATTCCTCCTCACATTCACGCTTGCTGGCTGCTTTGGGGAGCTGTCACACACGCACACAGACACACACGCACACACACACACACACACACACACACACACACACACACACACACACACACACACACACACACACACACACACACACACACACACACACACACACACACACACACACACACACACACGCATACTTCTACACTCTCTCTCTCGCACACACGCAAACACACTGTCGCATGTTCGACAGCTCATCTCTCACACGTTCCCTTCCACTCCATCTTGTAGCTGTCTGGTCGATGGCCCCTCTCTCTCTCTCTCTCTCTCTCTCTCTCTCTCTCTCTCTCTCTCTCTCTCTCTCTCTCTCTCTCTCTCTCTCTCTCTCTCTCTCTCTCTCTCTCTCTCTCTCTCTCTCTCTCTCTCTCTCTCTCTCTCTCTCTCTCTCTCTCTCACTCACTTCCACTGCTCAGTCTTTGGCAGACTGCTCAGACGCTGTCTCTCCCTATGTTAATATAGTAGCTAACCTCTCTCTCTCTCTCTCTCTCTCTCCATGGCACTGCTACTGCTACCAGACTGTCTCCATGTTGATATACTCAGGAGGAGAGGTGGACCACTCACCCAGCGCGCCTCTACTACTACCCCAGTGACTCCCTGCAGCGCTCTCCTCCCGGTCCTCCGTCACTCCAGCGCTGCCCCCCCCCCCCCCCCTGCAGACGCCACGACATGGAGAGATACTGTATTTCTTCAGGGGGCTTATAGGTTTTGTTTTGTTGCTACCGATTAGGAAGGAAGGACCTCCGCCTCGGTCTACCGCTGTGCGTCTATGAATCTCTCTCAGGCCGATCTGCATGTGAGTCACTCCGCCAACGACAATTATGTTTATGTCTAATAACGAGTCTGTGGGAATAATTGCAGTTTAGTAACGAGGTTTACTGTCCCGGCCGTGAGGAGTCTGGGCGGAGGGGAGGGGAGGGGAGAGACAGAGACACTTGGTCCTCCTCACTGTCTTCCACCTCTCCAATTAGCCAGTGAGAAAGTTAAAAGACTCCATTCATGACCTCTGGCATCCTAATAAAAGAACTCTCATCAAGCAGCGCTGATTTAATTTACCAGCTTATACAGCAGGAGGAGACAGTGGAAATTAAACCGCAAAACATGGATGTCATCGAAACCTATTGGGATTACCCCCCCCCCCCCCCCCCAAACCAAATACATTGCACGAGGTGAAGTACAATATCCGGAATACATGTCTGCACGTGTTGATAATGAACTCATCTGAGCAAAAAGACTATAAATGAAAGCAATCCTGTAAAAAAAAATATATATAAATGAGATGAGTACACATTTTTTATTTTTTTTTTAAAGACAAGCCAAGTGACTCACCTTCTGCCAGAAAACGAAGACATACGATTATTAACATTGCATCCCATCATCCTTAGCCGAGTGTGCATGAGGCAGGCCTGTAATTGGCCAGGCTATGACCAGTCTGCGTGGCTCCGGGTGGCAATTTATTCTGGGAGCCACCACGCAGTTTACCCTGGGCGGCTGACGGCCCCGTGTCATAACCTGGCTGAGACAGCGGGCACATCATTAACACCTCGCTGGGCCTGCGGGACAGGCAGCCGCCGTCCACCACCCACAGCCACCAGGCAGCGACCGTCCACTCCCCACTACCACCCACAGCCACCAGGCAGCAGCCCGTCCACTCCCCACCACCACCCACAGCCACCAGGCAGCGACCGTCCACTCCCACCACCACCCACAGCCACCAGGCAGCAGCCCGTCCACTCCCCACACCACCCACAGCCACCAGGCAGCGACCGTCCACTCCCACCACCACCCACAGCCACCAGGCAGCGACCGTCCACTCCCCACTACCACCCACAGCCACCAGGCAGCGACCGTCCACTCCCCACCACCACCCACAGCCACCAGGCAGCGACCGTCCACTCCCCACTACCACCCACAGCCACCAGGCAGCGACCGTCCACTCCCCACCACCACCCACAGCCACCAGGCAGCAGCCCGTCCACTCCCCACCACCACCCACAGCCACCAGGCAGCAGACCGTCCACCACCACCACCACCCACAGCCACAGGCAGCGACCGTCCACTCCCACCACCACCCACAGCCACCAGCAGCCGCCGTCCACTCCCACCACCACCCACAGCCACAGGCAGCGACCGTCCACTCCCCACCACCACCCCAGCCACCAGGCAGCGACCTTCCACTCCCCCACCACCACCCACAGCCACCAGGCAGCGACCTTCCACTCCCCACCCACCACCCAGCCACCAGGCAGCCGCCCGTCCACTCCCCACCACCACCCACCCACCAGGCAGCGACCTTCCACTCCCCACCACCACCCACAGCCACCAGGCAGCCGCCGTCCACTCCCCACCACCACCCCAGCCACCAGGCAGCGACCGTCCACTCCCCACCACCACCCACAGCCACCAGGCAGCGACCGTCCACTCCCCACCACCACCCACAGCCACCAGGCAGCGACCTTCCACTCCCACCACCACCCACAGCCACCAGGCAGCGACCTTCCACTCCCCACCACCACCCACAGCCACCAGGCAGCGACCTTCCACTCCCACCACCACCCACAGCCCAGGCACGACCGTCCACTCCCCACCACCACCACAGCACCAGGCAGCAGCCGTCCACTCCCCACCACCACCCACAGCCACAGCAGCAGCCGTCCACTCCCCACCACCACCCACAGCCACCAGGCAGCGACCTTCACTCCCCACACCACCCACAGCCACCAGGCAGCCCGCCCGTCCACTCCCACCACCACCCACAGCCACCAGGCAGCGACCTTCCACTCCCCACCACCACCCACAGCCACCAGGCAGCCGCCGTCCACTCCCCACCACCACCCACAGCCACCAGGCAGCGACCGTCCACTCCCACCACCACCCACAGCACCAGGCAGCGACCGTCCCCTCCCCACCACCACCCACAGCCACCAGGCAGCGACCTTCCACTCCCCACCACCACCCACAGCCACCAGGCAGCAGCCCGTCCACTCCCCACCACCACCCACAGCCACCAGGCAGCAGACCGTCCACCACCACCACCACCCACAGCCACCAGGCAGCGACCGTCCACTCCCCACCACCCCCACAGCCACCAGGCAGCCGCCGTCCACTCCCCACCACCACCCACAGCACCAGGCAGCGACCGTCCACTCCCCACCACCACCCACAGCCACCAGGCAGCGACCTTCCACTCCCCACCACCACCACCCACAGCCACCAGGCAGCGACCTTCCACTCCCCCACCACCCACAGCCACAGCAGCCGCCCGTCCACTCCCCACCACCACCCACAGCCACAGGCAGCGACCTTCCACTCCCCACCACCACCCACAGCCACCAGGCAGCCGCCGTCCACTCCCCACCACCACCCACAGCCACCAGGCAGCGACCGTCCACTCCCCACCACCACCCACAGCCACCAGGCAGCGACCGTCCACTCCCCACCACCACCCACAGCCACCAGGCAGCGACCTTCCACTCCCCACCACCACCCACAGCCACCAGGCAGCGACCTTCCACTCCCCACCACCACCCACAGCCACCAGGCAGCGACCTTCCACTCCCCACCACCACCCACAGCCACCAGGCAGCGACCGTCCACTCCCCACCACCACCCACAGCCACCAGGCAGCAGCCGTCCACTCCCCACCACCACCCACAGCCACCAGGCAGCAGCCCGTCCACTCCCCACCACCACCCACAGCCACCAGGCAGCGACCGTCCACTCCCCACCACCACCCACAGCCACCAGGCAGCAGCCGTCCACTCCCCACCACCACCCACAGCCACCAGGCAGCAGCCCGTCCACTCCCCACCACCACCCACAGCCACCAGGCAGCGACCGTCCACTCCCCACCACCACCCACAGCCACCAGGCAGCGACCGTCCACTCCCCACCACCACCCACAGCCACCAGGCAGCGACCGTCCACTCCCCACCACCACCCACAGCCACCAGGCAGCAGCCCGTCCACTCCCCACCACCACCCACAGCCACCAGGCAGCGACCTTCCACTCCCCACCACCACCCACAGCCACCAGGCAGCAGCCCGTCCACTCCCCACCACCACCCACAGCCACCAGGCAGCAGCCGTCCACTCCCCACCACCACCCACAGCCACCAGGCAGCCGCCGTCCACTCCCCACCACCACCCACAGCCACCAGGCAGCGACCGTCCACCACCACCACCACCCACAGCCACCAGGCAGCGACCTTCCACTCCCCACCACCACCCACAGCCACCAGGCAGCCGCCGTCCACTCCCCACTACCACCCACAGCCACCAGGCAGCGACCGTCCACTCCCCACCACCACCCACAGACACCAGGCAGCGACCTTCCACTCCCCACCACCACCACCCACAGCCACCAGGCAGCGACCTTCCACTCCCCACCACCACCCACAGCCACCAGGCAGCCGCCCGTCCACTCCCCACCACCACCCACAGCCACCAGGCAGCGACCTTCCACTCCCCACCACCACCCACAGCCACCAGGCAGCCGCCGTCCACTCCCCACCACCACCCACAGCCACCAGGCAGCGACCGTCCACTCCCCACCACCACCCACAGCCACCAGGCAGCGACCTTCCACTCCCCACCACCACCCACAGCCACCAGGCAGCGACCTTCCACTCCCCACCACCACCCACAGCCACCAGGCAGCGACCTTCCACTCCCCACCACCACCCACAGCCACCAGGCAGCGACCGTCCACTCCCCACCACCACCCACAGCCACCAGGCAGCGACCGTCCACTCCCCACCACCACCCACAGCCACCAGGCAGCAGCCGTCCACTCCCCACCACCACCCACAGCCACCAGGCAGCAGCCCGTCCACTCCCCACCACCACCCACAGCCACCAGGCAGCAGCCGTCCACTCCCCACACCACCAGCCACCAGGCAGCAGCCCGTCCACTCCCACCACCACCAGCCACCAGGCAGCGACCGTCCACTCCCCACCACCACCCACAGCCACCAGGCAGCGACCGTCCACTCCCCACCACCACCCACAGCCACCAGGCAGCAGCCCGTCCACTCCCCACCACCACCCACAGCCACCAGGCAGCGACCTTCCACTCCCCACCACCACCCACAGCCACCAGGCAGCAGCCCGTCCACTCCCCACCACCACCCACAGCCACCAGGCAGCAGCCGTCCACTCCCCACCACCACCCACAGCCACCAGGCAGCGACCTTCCACTCCCCACCACCACCCACAGCCACCAGGCAGCAGCCGTCCACTCCCCACCACCACCACAGCCACCAGGCAGCGACCTTCCACTCCCCACCACCACCCACAGCCACCAGGCAGCAGCGACCGTCCACTCCCCACCACCACCCACAGCCACCAGGCAGCAGCGACCGTCCACTCCCCACCACCACCCACAGCCACCAGCAGCAGCCCGTCCACTCCCCACCACCACCCACAGCCACCAGGCAGCAGACCGTCCACTCCCACCACCACCCACAGCCACCAGGCAGCGACCGTCCACCACCACCACCACCCACAGCACCAGGCAGCAGACCGTCCACTCCCACCACCACCCACAGCACCAGCAGCGACCGTCCACCACCACCACCACCCACAGCCACCAGGCAGCGACCGTCCACCACCACCACCACCCACAGCCACCAGGCAGCGACCGTC
>NW_028168930.1:0-20000 GCF_963971535.1 Notolepis coatsorum | reverse complement strand
TACCCATTCTGCAATCTGTTAACGTTTTCAATCAATCAATCACTCTTATATCGCTACAGTAATTAAGCTGCGGATTGATTGATTGAAAATTGTATGAACAGATTACAGAATGGGTACAATACAGTACGGCTCAATACACATAATTGTTAAGGGGATGCAGAGAAAGAGTTTAGGTCTTGAATACGTACTTATAGTCAACCACTTTACATCTAGCTGACGCTTTTATCCAAAGCGACTTACAAGTTCTGTACAACAAGACAGCAGGAAGGGTACAACTCTATCAGCTGAGTAACAATGTTCATCAAAGTGTTGAGTGCTACAGTGTAGGTTAGTTTATTAGGACAAGTGCATGACAGTAAGGTTTGATTTTCTTTTCACCAGTCTGCATTGTTTCAAATTTTTTTAATTGATCTAATATGACAGCCTTTGAATCAGCCAGCATTCTCTGGGTGCAGGTGCACATACTTACGTTATAGTATTTGAGTGACATGGTTAAGTCTAGCTCAATGACTAACTACACAGGGATAGTGATTTTAAACATGTAGATTGTGTACCAAAAATACAAGTTTTATTGTAGCCACAGGAGACAAGACATCCAATGCACTTAAATTAGACCATTATCATATCCAAGAACAAAAGACATTTAACATTTTAATATCCTAGCCATCAATAGAGTATGATAAGATCATTAATTGACATGTTCAAGTCTGATGTGTATCACATGTGGTTGATGAGCTCATCTTTTACTTAGTTTAGCCAAAGATACATACATGTATACACTCATCATACTAAACCCGATAACTACAAGGCATAATAACAAATCAATTTGTAGAACAATTCATTTTTTTGTGAGCTACTGAGATGCTGGTTGTGTGTCGTTTCATTTTTATTAGAAAACTGCTGCTCCGCTGAGAATCACGTTAGAAACTGTCCGCAATCAAGGTCCCACAGTAGACATCCTCTGTCTGTACAGCAGACTCTTCAAATGTGGTAGCTCCTATAGTAGACAAGGTGAATGAAAACTTTATTTAACAGATTGCAGAATGGGTACAATACAGTACGGCTCAATACACACAATTGTTAAGGGGATGCAGACCAGAGAAAGACGTTTGTCTTGTTTACATCAGGGTCCCCCATTTTCAATTCATAGTGACATACATGACATCAGGACATACAGGTATATAGTACCGTTACATTTGTGACATATACGCAGGGATTAAAGCAAAAAAAAATCTCCTGACTGAACTTTTTTTCAGGCCAAGTCATATTCTTATTTTAACCTCCACTGTATTTCTTTTTAATAGCGTTGGCGTTTTAAGGGAGCCTACTTGTTTCGGTTTAGTCGATAATCCAATGTACAGTTACCCCCCCACCCCGCCTACCCAACCCTCCCCCCAACCACCTCCAATGTACAGTCCCCCCCCCCTCCACCCAACCTACCCAACCTCCTCCAATGTACAGTTTCTTCATCAAATGTATATACTCTCTTTTTTAGACTATTGTATTTCACAAACAATACTGTATTTGTAAATCTGGTATGTCATAATCATAAATGTATAGATGTAGCAGTATTATCTATCTGTATGTCATGTATGTCATATATGTTATGATGAATTGAAAATGGGGGACCCTGATGTAAACAAGAGGAAAGTCTTTCTCTGGTCTGCACCCCCTTAACAATTGTATTGAGCTGTACTGTAGTGTACCCATTCTGCAATCTGTTATAACAATCAATCAATATTTAACAGATTGCAGATATATAGGTTATATAGGATATATAGGTTTAGGATTGCAGGTATATAGTAATGATTGCAGATATATAGGTTATATAGGATATATAGGTTAATATAAGATTGCAGGTATATAGTAATGTTACATTTGTGACATATACGATATGCAAATATAGAGTACTGTTACCCATAGATCCTAACAGAGATTATATACATTATGATGGGGAGGAGACTGTACATTAGGGTGGGTGGGAGAAAAAAGATACATACATGGAGAGAATATACAGTGGGGAGGAGACCGTCTATAGATACACCTGTGTGATGTTGATATTTGTACTGTGAAGTAACACGACAATGACAAATGTGTTGTTTCTGTTTTTCTTTTTGACATAGTTGCGGAACACGGAACAAGTTAACAACTCACCACCGTCTACAGTCCCTGCATCATACTGTAGCCTAGCCAGTCTCTTGAAATACTGCTATCTTCAAACTTCCATTCCTCTCGACACTTTCTTTTGTTGGGTGGTGCCGCTCATCCTTTTCGTCTGAGAACACTGTGTTTTCTTTTTAGTGGCCAGCTTACTCCTTCCATTAACGTTATTATGCTGACGTTAGCTAATAACTATGTGTTGGGGATAATGGTTCCGCACGGACCATATTGTTTGTTACATTGTTGACACTCTGAGCGAGTTTGCCGACAGCAGAGTGTTGACGTTAAGTTGATGTTAGCTGCTAGCTGGCTACCCAAATCCACAACAGCCAGGCAGCCAACCGTACAAAATACAGTCTCAGCCAATCACATTGATTTGTACAGTTAGTTAGCTCCACTCCATTGCAAAGTAAAAGTTAGCCAGCCAGGACAGCCCGTATTAGCAAGCTACAGTTACAGTAACGTTAGCCACCCGAAGATCGGTAGCTAGCTAACGTTAGCCACAGCTTCAAAAACGAATTTCAATTATGTTATGAGCTATCAGCTAGCCGGCTAGATAACGTTAGAAAACGCCTCGTGTAGTAAACTAAAGTGAATAGTTTACTGGGCCATTGTTTAATGCTTCAGTGGTGTTAAAAGAGGACCTGCACGCTTGCTATCTTCGGTGCAAATGATACGGGTCTGTGACAAGACAGGTCTGTGAGGGGGAGGGCACTGTGAGCAGCGTGTGTGCATCAAGCTCACGTTTGATTGGTTAGAATGGTCAAAATGCCCTACGCATCTACAAATCATATTATACCAGGTAGCCAATTCCGTCAGACTCCAAATCAAATTGACGGAAAAAAAATTAAAAAAGACTGAAATCCGTCTGGAGACGGAACGCTTTAATGCATGCATATACGATATGCAAATATACAGTAGGTCTACTGTTACCCAGATATCCTAACAGAAAATATATACATATGATGGGGAGGAGACTGTACATTAGGAGGGGGTTCCACTAAAACAGGGGTATAACTTACCCAGGACAGATTTCTGGATTTCTTTTACAAATAATGTTATAGGAATGTTAGAGGTTCTAGAAGGTCCTACTATGACATCATCACCAACGTTCCAGAATGATCGGGCAGACCTAAGGTTCTAGAATGTACTGCCATGACATCACACACGTTCCAGAATGTTCGGGCGGCACTAATTTTCTAGAATGTTCCTAACAATAGGTCTGTGGGTGAATTATGTACCATTACAATCACTACAGTAAGTTTCAAAAGTAAAAGTACAGTACATATTCTATAGGGTGTTCTTGTATTTCAGTGCATTCAACCCTCGATTGACCTGAAGGTTGTTAAAGTGGTCCAGTTATGCTGCTCTGTGTCCCTCAGATTGCTGGTTTACAATGTTAAAGTACTTAATCTTCATCAACAGTTGCTGATATTGCAAATGTCAACAGACCAGGCTATTAATCCATAATGGAGGTACTAGAAGAATATAATGTTAAATTACCATAGATGTATCACAAAAACACATGATATTGTTCGCTATTCCAGTTTATATTAGGGATGTCCCGATCCGATCACGTGATCGGAATCGGCGTCGATCACGTGGTTTTCATTGGATCGGGGATCGGAGGGGAAAAATAAAAAAAATCGGCTGTCAAAAAAAAGGGGGTATTATAATTTTTTTTTTTTTTTTAATTATTATTCAACAAACATGACCATGTTCACGTCTTAAACTCATACTGAGGCCTTAGTTTAGGTTTTAAATTACATAATATATCATCATTCATTTATTTATTGTCACACACAGCAGAAGAAATGTCCACAACAAACACCTTCCCTTTAATTTACACCGTTGCAAGAGTGACGTATGCCGAATCCCTCAAGATACCTACACGCTCACAACAACAACACGTCGCTCCCGAAACACGTTATCCACGGAGTAGAAAAATGTCAGAGGTTTGGAAGCACTTTAAAGTACAAAGTCAAGCCAATCCATTTGCAACTTGCAATGTTTGCAAGGAGGAGATTCCGCGTGGAGGAAAAAACAGAGCCGTGTTCAACACCACGAATCTAATTCGTCGCCTGAAAAAAAGCCACAAACAACATGGCGAGTACATCGCTGCAACTACACTCAGACACGTTGTACAACCGACACTTTCAGAGACTCTTAAACGGAAAGATAAACTGCCAGAGCAGGGTGACAGGGCCAAGAAAATAACAGCCAAGATAGCCGAATTCATCGCGTTGGATGACCAGCCGTTATCTGTGATGGAGAACGTGGGGTTTCGCCGTCTCATAGAGCACTTGGAGCCACGTTATCAGTTGCCTTCTCGGCACTACTTCACCGACAAAGCTCTGCCTGCGCTTCACACCAAGCTCCGTGACCACCTGCAAGCCATGTTAAGAGGTGTGCCTGCTTTATCATTTACCACAGACATATGGAGTTCTTCAGTGAGTCCAATGTCACTCATTAGCTTCACCGTTCAGTGGATTGACTCCGAGTTTGAGTTGCATCATGCTACATTGCATACGCAGAACTTCCGAGGATCTCACACGGCAGATCGTGTTAGAGAGGCGCTCCTGGGCATGCTTAACAGTTGGGGAATTGAGAAGTCACGGGTCCATGTTATTTTGCGGGACAACGCGCAAAACATGAAGAAGGCCATGGATGACATGGAAGTAACGAGTGTGGGCTGTCTCGCGCACACGCTCCAACTTGCCGTGCATGAGGGTCTACTGTCTCAGCGCAGCGTCACAGACACACTGGCCACCGCAAGGAAAATCATTGGCCATTTCAAACATTCGCCGTTGGCCTATTCGCGTCTGGAAGATATCCAGAACGACCTGAAGATGGACATCAAGCGTCTACAGCAGGACGTTGCTGTGAGGTGGAACAGCAGCCTCTACATGTTGCAGAGCATCTTGGAGCAGAAGCGGGCTCTCTGTGTGTATGCAGCTGACTACACCCTCCCAACCACCCTGACAGCCAGCCAGTGGACCCTGATGGAGAAGACAGCTGAGGTGTTAGTTCCATTTGAGGAACTCACAAGGGATGTGAGCAACCCCACTGCATCTGCAGCTGATGTAATCCCTGCAATAACAGGTTATTATTATATTAATTAAATTAATTAATAATTTGCTATATTTTAATAATTTAATTTTACTATAAAATAAATGTATTTTATATTCTAAATAATAAACCATTCATCCATTTCATTCATCCAAACAGCCCTCAGACGTGTACTCTCTTGAGAGATGACCACTGACCAGGGGGTCAAAACCATGAAGAGCACGCTCCTAGCTGCAGTGGAGACCCGCTTTGCTGAGATAGAGGTGGAGCCACTATACACCATCGCCACTATATTGGATCCAAGATACAAAGACAGGCAAGAATAATCTAAAAAAAAAATGTAATGCTAAATAATCTTATCTAAATAAAATGCTGTGTGTTGTCTTGCCATATGTTTGACTGACTTAGTTGTGAACTTGTGGGTAATTGATACATTTATCTACTTTCAGATTCTTCACAAAGTCAGACAACCTGAGGCTTGCCAAGGAGAAGCTCATCCAGGAGGTGGAGAAGATGGAGGACGAGATGGCTGCCAGAGAGCCAGAGGCCGCAGACGCCAGCGCAGAGCCTAGAAGCAAGACACCACGTCTAGAAGAAGAAGCAAGCACAAGCAGCTGCCTGGGCAGAGTCATGGATGAGATTTTGGGAGAGAATCCGCTCGAGGCCCGGTCTGTGAGCAGTACATCAGCTGAAGTCCAGGTACAGACCTATCTCTCAGAGCAAACCCACCCTAGGAAAAGCAATCCTCTGCACTACTGGAAAGATAATGTCTCACGTTTCCCCTCACTGGCTGCTGTTGCAACCAAGTTTCTCGGTGCCCCCTGCACCTCTGTGGACAGTGAGAGACTCTTTAGTGCAGTGTCCAACGTCCTGGATGAGAAAAGGAATCGGCTCTCAGCTGAGAGGGTAGAGATGCTGGTTTTCTTAAAAAAAAACTCCACTTAATTGTGATACCAGACAGTGAGTAAGAATAGAGTGCAGAAAAAAAGAGAAAAAAAAGCGTGTTGGTTGCAATTTTATATCCCATGTTTAAATTTATATTTTATATCCCATGTTTACATTTTATATTTGAATTGTGAAATACGTAGTTTTTCACATTGCATTGGGCTGCTGCTTAAACTAGACTAGGTCATAGTCTAGAGTACATTCAAATTTCAAGGGGTTAGGCTTCCCTTAAAAAAAATCTCATGTTTACATTTTATATTTGAATTGTGAAATACGTAGTTTTTCACATTGCATTGAGCTGCTGCTTAAACTAGACTAGGTCATAGTCTAGAGTACATTCAAATTTCAAGGGGTTAGGCTTCCCTTAAATTTAAAAGTGTGTTGCAATTTTATATCCCATTGTTTACAATTTATATTTGAATATATACATGTTGTTTTTCACATTGCATTGAGCTGCTGCTTAAACTAGACTAGGTCATAGTCTAGAGTACATTCAAATTTCAAGAGTTAGGCTTCCCTTAAAAAAATTTAAAAGTGTGTTGCAATTTTATATCCCATTGTTTACAATTTATATTTGAATATATACATGTTGTTTGTCACGTTTCATTGAGCTGCTGCTGCTAATTTAATTTTAAAACTAGACTAGTTCATAGTCTAGACTAGAATTATTCTGCACTAAGACAATTTTTATATTTTATTTTATTATTTATGAGTCATTGAGTATGACTGAATGTAAAGTCAAGCTACCTCTGTTACTTGCACTACCAGACCAGTACATTTGTTATTGCTGCACTATTCTTAATTCTGCACAATATTTGTTTTACATGGTTATTTTATTTTGTGGTGCACCACTGATATATAACTATAAGCTTTATATTTATTTTGTTTGTGCTGCAATAAGTGAATCCTGTTGGATACTGTTAAATAAAAAAATAACAAAAACATTGATTGCATTTTCTTTATCTGACGTGCAGTCACCTGGTTTTTACAGACGATGGCGCCATTGCTCTATGTATGTTATTGCCATCTCATGAAGCAGCAGGCTGGAGCACATTGTGCTGGGAGGTAGGTAAACTCATACTGAGGCCTTAGTTTTTGGTTTTAAATTGCATATCATCATTCATTTATTTATTGTCACAGACTCACAGTCACAGAGCAGAAGAATTTTGCCAAAACAAACTAATAGTATCCAGCTGTAGAACGGCAGACCAGCCACACTCAGACCCAAACGCATTTCCTTTGATTTAATTATACATCAAATGATTTATGTCAAGGATTGCAAATGCAAATGCCTCGCTTGAATGAAGTTAACTTTTCACCTGGATAACGTCAACATTCAGGGTGAATGTAATGTGAGAAATTAAGATAAAAAAAAAAAAAAAAAAAAAAATTGTTTTAATTTTTATTTTATTTTTTATTGATCGGATCGGGAATGATCGGGATCGGTAGATACTCAAAATCACATGATCGGGATCGGATCGGGAGCAAAAAAAGGTGATCGGGACATCCCTAGTTTATATCGTACATCCATTTGTGTAACTGTAAATCCATGTATATTTATTGTATATATTAAAAATAGTGGCTATTTATGTACACTTTAGTTGTGGGTTTTCTTTTCTAATCAGAGTGATCTATCTTGAGAATGTGTTGTATATGCATTTATTTATATTAAATATAACTTATACTTAGTGTTATAAGAAAAGTTATAAGAAAAAGAAAATGAGAATGTGTTATATATGCATTTATTTATATTTATATTAAATATAACTTATTAATGTTATAAGAAAAAGAAAATGTCCTGTACCCATATACTGTGATTTACAGGTATTTTGGTAAATGGCTGTATTTATATAGCGCTTTTATCCAAAGCGCTTTACAATTTGTTTCTCACATCTTACCCATTCACTCACACATTCACACACCGACGGTGGAGGCAACCATGCAAGGTGCCAACCTGCTCATCAGTGTCTTGCTCAAGGACACTTCGACACGCTGCCCGGGAGGAGCGAGAATCAAACCGGGAACCTCCGGATTACCAGATGACTGCTCTACTCCCAAGCCACTGTCGCCCCCTATTATTAGGTCTATTTTATTATTAGGTATTTTTACTTTGGTCTCTATCACTATACATTTATAGTTAGTGTAATCAATCATTTGACCTGATGTACACTAGAATGTGCAGCATACCATTCTCTGACGTCTCACCCCTTTATGGATGAGGATTGTTGGCATATTTACCTGGGTCACAAAATAACCAACATAGCATGTTTACAAAAGAGGTGGATTATTCTGGTTGCAGAATGACAGCCCTCACTTTTTTCCTCATTCTAGTGACTAGTAGTGACACAACTGTCGGGTCTAGCTCGTATACTGCGTTGGACGGTGGACCACTAAACTAAATGTATCAGCAATAGTAATAATCATGGATTATCGTCATAGTTCTTGTAATCTTCAATCAAGTCAACTGTAAGTAATGCGACATTATCTATAGCTAATGCTTGCATCACCATGGAGGTCTAAGGTAAATGTGTATCTCATGAACATACTTTTCCACTGCATATTGTAACCCTCTCTGTCTGCTTCTAGATGAAATATTTGTGTTATCTTTAAAAAACAGGTCTATTACCTGTGCGCCAATCGTGGGACCGCAAGTTTCTGCACTGGTTAAGCTTAGGCACTCTTTTGAAGTTGGTTAAGGTTAGAGTTTGTCTTAGAGCATGGCGATAGACGCCTGCCCTTGTCTCCAAGCGGTCTCCCTTTCTCTGTAGTATCCCCACCATGTTGTCATTGTGAAAGTCTGTGTTTGTCCATAAGAAAAAGAGAATTACGTATGTAAAGCACTTTGAGATATATAGGCGCTATATAAAATAAATCTATTATTATTATTATTATTATTATTATTATTATATTATTATTATTATTATTATTATTATTATTATTATTATTATTATTATTATTATTATTATTATTATTATTATTATTATTATTATTATTATTATTATTATTATTATTATTATTATTATTATTATTATTATCTACCAGGCTACCTAAGCTGCTAGCACACATAGCCTACTGTGTACAGATGGTTTCAAACTGTATTTTAAATTAGAAAGCAAACAAAATAAATGGACAAGAGAAAAAAGAAATCTCAATTTTGGTCAGTATTGTCATTTGGACAAGCAAAGCCATTACTTTAAGTTGCAGGCAAGAAAGACAAGTCTGTCCACTGTCTCTGGTTCTAAAGCTGCCCTGTTGCAATAAGTACATATTGATGGATGGATGGAGCACTACAGCTTTCACTGGTTCTGAATTACTTACCGGATGTAACGGTTCTCATTAGCAAGACACAGAAGAGTGACTCTGAACTGCTTTTCACCATACATGCTGCAGAAGACATACACACATTATGTTAGGCAAACAGGATAATCATTTAGCCAATCGATCTACACTAGGTCAGATTAACACAATGAATTGTTACCCATAGATCCTGACAGAGTATACATATGATGGGGAGGGGACTGTACATTAGAAGGGGGTGGGTGGGAGAGAAATATACATAGGGTTGATTGAATGATTGAAAACTTTATTAACAGATTGCACAGTTGTACAGTTTTGCTTGTACAGTGTCTTGTAACTTGTTCTTGTACAGTGTGCCCCCACCCACCCCTCCTACCCCCCCCCACCCAACCTCGTCCAATGTACAGTTTCTACGTCAAATGTATACTTTTTTTTCTAGACTCTTTTCGTATCACAAACAGTACTGTATGTGCAAATCTGGTATGTCATAAATGTATAGATGTAGCAGTACTGTCTATCTGTATGTCATGTATGTCATATATGTTACGATGAATTGAAAATGGGGGACCCTGAAGTAAACAAGACGAAAGTCTTTCTCTGGTCTGCATCCCCTTAACTATTGTATGTATTGAGCTGTACTGTACCCATTCTTATATAGTCAGGTCAGTCAACCAACAAACAAGATTCTCCTCTCTGGTAAACAAGAATACCTTGAAGACTCTTAACAGGAGCACTCGTTCAAGGGTACTACGACTATGCTTGCACCTCATGGTACCAAAGCACTTCAAAGGCCCTAAAAACAAGACTACAAACATCACAACAAACTGGTCAGACTACTGCTTGACCTTACTCCTAGAACCCACCTCACCACTGCCCACTTTGACAACCTAGGATGGCTTAGAGTAGACGACAGAGTACAGCAACTTGCACTGGGCCTGGTCTACAAGATACACTACACCACGATAGCCATGTACATGTCGAAATACTTCCCAAAGGTCAGTGAATACCACGATCACAACACCAGAGGGAGTTCCACAAGTCATGTTCAACCCAGACATGTTCAACCCAGATTCGGCTCAAACAAGGGACTAAACACGTTTCGTAATTATGCAACATCAATGTGGAACGCCCTACCCACAGCCGTAAAAAAAAATGTGAATCCCTACCCACATTCAAAACCGCTCTCAAAGAGCACCTACGGGTGGCTGCAATTTGAAACTGGCCCGGTAAATGTCCAAACCCACCCACCCAACCCCCTCCAATGTACAGTTTCTTCGCCCTCGAATGTATATATATATTTTGTATAATCTCTCTCATAAACAGTACTGTATATTTGTATCTTGTATGTCATAAATGTCAGGATGAAACTGTACTGTATATCTGTATGTTATAAATGTCTTGATGAATTGAAAATGATGTAAACAAGACGAAAGTCTTCCTCTGGTCTGCATCCCCTTAACATTTGTGTGTATTGAGCTGTACTGTACCCATTCTGCAATCTGTTAAACATTTTCAATCAATCAATCACATTTGGATTTGATATCAGTTATATAGAAAGATTAGTACAATTCATATATGAAAAAATAATGCTGACCAGGCCCACGTTCCGGATGTTCCATCATGAACCTCGCCTCGCCACGTCAATGTTCTCTCCCCCCTTGTCACTGTGCATGCGTAGAGTACATGTACAGCTCCAAGAAAACTGTGGAGAACAGTTGAAGCCCTGTTGTTGCTGGCATGGACGAACATGATCTTCCTACTGAAGCCATCAATCCCTCCATGAATGACTATTATCCAGCTGTGGAGTGAGAAGAGAACAGAAAGTATGTGATCAAACAGCCAATTATTTCTAAACTAGCGTCATTAAAGAATCACACCAACATTGTGGAAAATACTCTTACAATCTTCTCCAGACAAGATAGATTCCGATTTCCTCCGCTTTAAGTAGAAAGGTATCCGACTACAAGCTAGTTTAGCTGTGATGTGAACGTTAGTTTACCTTCAATGGAGAAGTGCATTAAATAATTTTAATGCTAAAAAAGTGTCCTCTGTTCTTTCATTTCAGCATATGCTCAGTCAGTGTATGCTTAGTTTCATTCCAGCCTTGCCTAAACACCAGCTGATGATTTCACTAATTGGCTCACCTCTTCAACTAACTCACCTGGCAATGTATAGTTAAAATGAAAACTTGGCCGATGATGGAATGAGTTTGAGACCCCTGGTCTATCCCTTTAAAAAAAAATTACTTTTACTTTTTAGTACATTTAAAAGTAGGACTTTTTTACTTTTACTCAAGTGCGTTTTTAGCCAGATACTTTGACTTGAGTCAGATTTTGAGACAGTACCAATACTTTCACTCAAGTATAATTTCTGGGTACTTTTTACACCCCTGTGTACTGTACCGCCTCAATGTGGTCCTCTGGTACAGTACGCGCTGTGCAACGAACGATTGCAACGGTATGGAACCTTTTTTTGCAGAACTTAAATCCTTAGTCTTAGTGTTATTAGTAGGCTACAGCAGTAAGCCTTAGTTTGCACAGTAAATTATGGCCAATTCGTTTTATATTGTGTAAGCGTATAGCATACCCCGAGACATCCACCACATTGGTCAGCACTACGAGACAAGCACTCAGAGAGATGGGGGGGGGGGGGGGGTGTAGGTTAGAGAGTTTGCATGTTTGTAGTGGGTGGAGATGGAGCAATAAATACATGTAGTGAGCATATGCATACATGGTGACAGTAGAATCATAGTATAATATAATAATACCTGTCCATCATTTTATTGGTGCAGTCCCGGGACACTCTTGCCTCCTATATTGCCATCAATGTGGATATCTGAAATTAACGTAGTTTTAAACACAATTTAAATCCTTTGAACATGAGTCAGTAACAGACAATCCCACTCATTGAAAAAAAAATATATATAGTGTGTATAGTGTGGCAGTGAAAGTGAAATGTGTTATTGAAACCGGTCGCCACATGTCACCAATGTCCATAGTTCAGAAGACACCAAAGTCAAACCATTTGCTTTTATTAAAACAAAATGGTGTCTCCTTAGCATTCAGCTGACTGGTGGCGATAGTGACATGTGCGTTCTGGCGGCGAGCATGGTGCGGCCTTCAGACGCATTTTCAAGGATAGTGATTTCCCTTATTCCATATGTTCGTGACCTTATTTCACATTATAGTCAAACGCTCAGGTTTCAGCATTGAATAAACAAGTCACAATGTACCTTAATAATATAACGTCTTTAACGTGGAGAACACCATCTTCCCTCGCGGCCTAGCCTCGTGACTGATGCACGGAGTGAATCCTATCACTTGCTCCTCAATAGGAAAACAACCTAGATTCACAATGAAGGAGTAAGGACTGATTCTAACCGAAGTATCACAGAGAAATGTCAAAGGTACTTGCAGGTGCACGAGGGTTTCGGACAGATACGGGATGGGTTGAAAGCTCGGCGTTGCTAATAAACATTTTAAATATCTTTTATAAACTGGTCAACACTGCTCAAAACGGCTTTAGCTGCCTCATGCGCCTGCGCTGTGAACACATGCGCACCATGCACCCAACGCTGGAAATAATGCAGTGTTGACCAGTTTATAAGAATTATTTAAAATGTTTATTAGCAACGCAGCGCTTTCAAAACATCCCGTATCTGTCCAAAACCCTCATGCAACTGTGAGCACATTTGACATGTCTGTGATACAAGTTTGTATAACGAACGGTACGGCCAGAACCAGTCCTTCATTGTGTCAATCTAGGTTAGTTTCCTATTGAGAAGCAAGTGACTGTGGATTCACTCGGTGCATCAGTCACGAAAGGGGCCGCATGACAATGTGCGTGGCGTGCACATATGATATGTGACGACATAACATATTTTATATTCTTACTGACATTGTTAAACATTCAACTCATTTCACAATTCTTGTTACTCATTTCACCTAACGTTATACTTCCTAAACGATAGTGTTTTCGGTACTTTTCACAGTGTACTGACCTGAAAGCATAGGATTATGATCAAGAGGGATGAAGACACGTGTTGCTCCGTTGAACTCCCAAGATTTCTCTGGCGATAGAGGGCGGAAACCTCCAATAGGGTCCAGCTGCAGACTCGGAGCCTCGGTCCAGATTGGTACTTCCGCCCTGCCACAGGACTATTAGTCCTGTGACAGGGCTATGCGCTGATTGGCGGAAAGTACGGAAGTATCTCGAAGTACGTCCGACGTATCTCGAATTACGTCTGACGTTTCTCTACGTTAGCGAACATTAAATGTTGTATTCATAAAATAATATAAAATCAGCAGCATGGGGAGGGCCGGGGGGAGGGGAGGTACAGGTAGTAGAAGACATAGAGGTACAGGTCACATAATTATAGTACAGTGGAGAAGTAAAAATGGAATAAAAAGGCAGTGTAAACAATATACAATATTATTAACTCTAATAATAATAACACGCCTCGCGGGCTCATTA
This sequence comes from Notolepis coatsorum, assembly GCF_963971535.1. Lineage (NCBI taxonomy): Eukaryota > Metazoa > Chordata > Actinopteri > Aulopiformes > Paralepididae > Notolepis > Notolepis coatsorum. The sequence goes on along the minus strand of NW_028168930.1, from coordinate 6,056 downwards.
TAATACGAGAGCCGTGGGTCTGCATTGTATAGAGCGGATCCCCCGGCCGTATTCAAGCGCTGGAGCGCTTTGCGAAGGATCAAACTGTATTAATATAGTAGTAATAATAGTAGTTGGCTAGTTGCGCGCTTCTGGCCACCTCCCGCAGTGCGCGCATACACACTGTAGCCTATACAGTACGTGCAAAATTAATTGTCAAGAGCCAATCGCACAGGTTGCCTCATCTCATCTGGCTCTGCAAATAGATCTAGAGTCTGAATATCATATATAGCCTGCTGATGATCTCTCTCGAGTCAAATCCATTCTGAGAACGGAATGCAGTGCCCGCGACGAGGGTCTTGATTGATTGATTGATTGATTGATTGATTGATTGATTGATTGATTGAAAATTGTATTAACAGATCATGCTGGACCTACAAAAATATCCTAACCCAACCCCCTCCAATGTACAGTCATTTACCTAGTATGGTTTTGTCAATAGTCCAATGTACAATTTTGTTTGTTTGTACAGTGTCTCCCCCCCCCCCCCTCAATGTACAGTTTTGCTTGTTTATACAGTGTGCCCCCCCCCCCCCCCCCCCCAACCACCTCCAATGTAGATTACCCAGTATGGTTGTCAATATCCCAATGTACCCAACCCCCCCCCACCCAACCTCCTCCAATGTACAGTTTCTACGTCAAATGTATATACTCCCTTTTCCTGACTCCTTCTGTATCACAAACAGTACTGTATTTGCAAATCTGGTATGTCATAAATGTATAGATGTAGCAGTACTGACTATCTGTATGTCATGTATGTCATATATGTCCTGATGAATTGAAAATGGGGGACCCTGATGTAAACAAGACGAAAGTCTTTCTCTGGTCTGCATCCCCTTAACAATTGTGTGTATTGAGCTGTACTGTATTGTACCCATTCTGCAATCTGTTAATAAAGTTTTCAATCAATCAATCAATCAATCAATCAATCAATCAACCCTACCCCCCTCCTTTCCTCTCACCAGGCCCCTCCCCCACCCCCAGGTGATTTGACTAATCTTGAAATCTAGTACTTCGAACTCTTCCGTAGTACCTCATTGTTTGTCGTCTCACGGACTTTACGATGGCAGGGTAAGTTGTAACTAACGTTTGGTTAATTAATTGTCATATTTACGTTACCATCTAGTTAGCTACATAATGTTGTGTAACGTTAAAATGAATGTTAGGGCCTAGCATTGCTAACGTCAATCAAGCAAGACTTTACTTCTTTTGAGATTGTTTCAATCAAGGCCAATCTACCGGTAGTACACACATCACTGCGAAAACAAGAGCCATGTCGAAATTGCCTCATATCAAAGCATAGACCACTGCACTTCCACGTTACATTGAGGTCGTGAAAAATGAAAGAATTGATTGATTGACATTTAAAACTTTATAAACCGATTGCAGAATGGGTTAAGACCAGAGAAAGAATTGTCTTGTTTACATCAGGGTCCCCCATTTTCAATTAATCATGACATATGACATACAGTCGATATACAGTACTGTTACATCCAGACGTTTATGACATACAAGATATACAAATATACTAAGTAACTATACAGTACTGTTTAAGAAACTGATCTTAAAAGAAAAATATACATTCGAGGGGGAAGAAACTGAGCGTTGGGGGGGGGGGGGGGGCATTTACAGGGGCCAGTTTCGAATTGCAGCCTCCCGTAGGTGCTCTTTGGAAAGCTGTTTTGAAGGTGGGTACTGGGTATGGAATGGGATTCACATTATTTTACGGCTGTGGGTAGGGTGTTACATATTGTTGTGGCATAATTGCGAAACGTGTTTATAGTCCCTTGTTTGAGCCGAATCTGGGTTGAACATGATTTGTGGAACTCCCTCTGGCCTGACCTTTGGGAAGTATTTCGACATATATCTTAGTGGTGTAGTGTATATTTTAGACCAGGCCCATTGCAAGTTGCTGTACTCTGTCGTATACTCTTAAGACCCCCTAAAACCCACCTCACCCCTGCCCATTTTGACAAACCTAGGATGGCTTATAGTCAGGTCAGTCAACCAACAAACAAGATTCATGTACCGGATCTCCTCTCTGGTAAACAAGAATACCTTGAAGACTCTTAACAGGAGCACTCGTTCAAGGGTACTACGACTATGCTTGCACCTCATGGTACCAAAGCACCTCAAAGGCGCTAAAAACAAAATTACAAACATCTCAAAACAAACTGGTCAGACTACTGCTTGACCTTACTCCTAGAACCCACCTCACCCCTGCCCACTTTGACAACCTAGGATGGCTTAGAGTAGACGACAGAGTACAGCAACTTGCAATGGGCCTGGTCTACAAGATACACTGCACCACGAAGGTACCCATGTACATGTCGAAATACTTCCCAAAGGTCAGTGAATACCACGACCACAACACCAGAGGGAGCTCCACAAGTCATGTTCAACCCAGATTCGGCTCAAACAAGGGACTAAACACATTTCGCAATTATGCCACATCAATGTGGAACGCCCTACCCACAGCCGTAAAAAAAATGTGAACCCCTACAGCCGTAAAAAAAGATGTGAATCCCTACAGCCGTAAAATAATGTGAATCCCTACCTACCCACCTTCAAAACCGCTCTCAAAGAGCACCTACGGGTGGCTGCAATTTGAAACTGGCCCGGTAAATGTCCAAACCCACCCACCCAACGCCCTCCAATGTACAGTTTCTTCGCCCTCGAATGTATATATATATTTGTATGATCTTTCTCATAAACAGTACTTACATATTTGTATCTTGTATGTCATAAATGTCAGGATGAAACTGTACTGTATATCTGTATGTCATAAATGTCTTGATGAATTTAAAATGTGTAAATTATGTAAACAAGACAAGTCTTTCTCTGGTCTGCAACCCCTTAACAATTGTTTGTATTGAGCCGTACTGTATTCTACCCATTCTGCAATCTGTCAATTAAGTTGTTGTAGCTACGGCTGTGGGGGTGCTGGAGACATGATCCAATAGACGTTTGGACCTACTCCCGAACTACGCATGCACAGATTGATTAACCTAGACTCCGTGCGCAATCTGCGCATGCGTAGTTCGGGAGTAGGTGCGTAAAAGTGACTAGCTCGGCAGAGAAAGCACAGATCGACTTGGAATTGGTCGCTCCGTGTTCAGGAGGCGTATACAAGTCTATTGGATCAGGCCCCCCCCCCACACCCGTAGTTACAACCACTTAATGTCAAGGCTCTCATCCACATTAATTTTCTCCCCCCGCTCTCTCTCCCATGATTTCAGAATACCGGAAGTGTTGCGGTGGTCTATCCATTAACCATTGGTCAACTGTTGTATATATATATAATAATTTGTCCTAAATCTTTTTTTTCCGCAGCCAACACGGAACAATTCCTGAGGAGGTTTTGGACAATATCGCAGAATTATTATCCACATTAAGTGAGCAACTGCATTCTGGGAATGCAGATCTGGACCATTTCTACTACCGCCTAGAGAGCATCATTCACATTATGTCTCGATTGGCAGCTACTTGTACGCTCCACAATGAAGAAGAGATATTTGCAACATTGCATGCAGCCTTGGAGGAATTGCAGATGAGAAATGTACCAGTATTGACTGTTCAGCCATTGGACATCATCACTCAAGACCAATTGCAGTATCTCATTGAACAACGCTTCACTGTTCCTGAAATTGCAGTAGTATACGGTGAAGGTACTGTTTACCAAGTATGTTGAATGAAGCACACCTGTCTGTGCCTGAGAGCTGGAGGCACTATAGAAGCTATAGAAATACACACAGCTTTTTACTATTCTGAGTGGGACCAAATACACTGGGAATAGTGTTAATTTCACACAGCAAGACTAAGGGCTAAATCCACAAAGAATGGATTGCACGGAGCAAGTTGCACCCTTACTTACAATTATTTATGAATTGAAAAGAGGGACCCTGATGTAAACGAGACGAAAATCTTTCTCTAGTCTGCATCCCCTTAACAATTGTGTGTATTGAGCCGTATACTGTATTGTACCCATTCTGCAATCTGTTATTAAAACATTCATTCAATCAATCTGCACAGTGATTGATTGATCAGATTATATATATATTGTAACTATATTTATTGTAAGTCAAATATAACTGAATTTTTGTAGCTCATCCCATTTCTGCTTTGCACTATATAGTATATTGTATGGTAACTCAGTTACTTCTACTCTGCATTGAACATTGTACATATGTACATACTGAACACTTGTGTCTACGTACGTGACTTCTATTTTATACTTGCTATACTTATTTTATTTTATACTTATCCTTTTGTCTACCAGTCTCTGGAGTGTAACAGAAAGAAGCATTTTGTATAAAAGTATTCTGTACTTCTCTGACAACTAATAAAGAAACTTGAGAAACTTAACTTGAATGTCTGTCTGTGGTCCCAGAGTTCAATCAGTGATGCGGGGGAGGGGGCTTTTTGAGGCGTCTGTCTGTAGCGTGCACAGATCAAATGAGGTGTGGGGGGAGGGGTGCTTGTTGAGGTTCACAGTAAAAAGTCAACGTGGCACAGAGTTCAGAGAGATGACACCTGAGGGAAATAAGCTGTTCTGTGCTGCTGTGTATATACCATTATGCTATCATAACATAACATCAATCATGTGTGCTCAAATCATCATGGTTGATACAAATGTATTGTTAAAATTGAGAAACAAAATTACCAAAATGAATAGGCAAGAAAAAACATTATCAAACCAGATTGGAGGAGTGTAAAGGGGACAGTAAGAGACTATGGAAAACATTGAATGAAGCTATGGGTAGAAATAAAATGGGCAAAACGCCATAATTTATTGAGTCAGATGGTATATTCATCACTAAACCATTTGACATTGCAACCCATTTCAACAACTACTTTGTTTCCAAGGTAAACACAATTAGAAATAAAATGTTGCCAATGAGTGGTAAGCTGTCAGACTCTGCGCTTTACTCCAGTCATGTGTGTACAGTGAATACAGCAGGGAGCTCAGAACGCAGTAGATTGAAATAAAGGTGTTCTATTTAAATTTCAACCTGATTCAATTGGATCTTTGTTTCCATATGAAGTATCATAAAATGTATCATATGAAATATATAAATTATTAAATGTATCATAAATATATTAACAATATAGACCAGAACATTACCTCAAGTGACTTTACTTTGCAGTAACATTGAATTTGTCAACATGCTTCTGATGCACCGCTGATAATGGGCTTTGGACTGAAGACTTCATTATGTCAATGTTTCATTTTCTTTCATTTAGGACACCTCATACATTTACTGATGTAACTCCCTGACCATGCATGCTATATTTACACATGTCGTATTGCTGGATTCAGCACAAGTTCACAACCATTATTAATCTACATGAGTTTATATGTCTCAACTCTCATACGGCCAGGCTATATTTTGGTTGTTTTTTCCTTTGGGGTTGTATAACAATATCTATCAATTTAACCATTTTTGCAGTAAAATATTTTTATACAAGAATCCATTTCATATATGGGAGACCTTAGAGATGAGGAAAAATATGCTTGTGTTTTGTTCTACCTCCGGTAGGGGTATCTCAAAAACTAAAGCCCTTTTTGACAGTTTGTCACAGCACTACAAGGAGCTAGCGGCAGCGCGTACCACTACCAACCAACTTGTGTTCAGCTGCGGTAGCAGTGGAGCGCTGCTGACTGATTATTATGTTTCGCGTTTTTAACAACCAACTACCAGATTCACTCGTCACTGTACATCACCTCTGAGCTCTGAAGTATAAACAAAGCCCATACAGTTATGAAATGCGCTGAACTAGAAAGCGTAACGTTATTATTATGTTTCGCGTTTTTAACAACCAACTACCAGATTCACTCGTCACTGTACATCACCTCTGAGCTCTGAAGTATAAACAAAGCCCATACAGTTATGAAATGCGCTGAACTAGAAAGCGTAACGTTATTATGTTTCGCGTTTTTAACAACCAACTACCAGATTCACTCGTCACTGTACATCACTTGACTTCAGCTCCAGCAGCAGCAGCGGCGGTGCTCC
>NW_028168931.1:0-27971 GCF_963971535.1 Notolepis coatsorum | reverse complement strand
TAAAGTACTAAATGAAGTACAAAATGCTAACGTTTTAAAATGCAAAAATGAGGCATGGATCTAGTGCCAATATATTTGTAATAAATGGATCAAATATGGTGGGGTGTTGTTAAAGTGTCTAAAGTGAATGTTAAAGTGAGTGTGTGCATGTGTGTGCAGTGAATGTAGAATGGATGGGGTAGTGTTGCATAGAGTCATTGAGCATCCTGATGGCCTGGGGATAGAAGTCTCCTTTTGAGTCTCTCTGTACTGGCCATGAGACTCCGGTAGCGCTTGCCAGTTGTTTGGGTGGCTAGAGTCTTGGTTATTCTCTTGGCTTGGCCCTGCAACGCCTGGTGTAAATCATGTCCAGGAGAGTGGGCAGCCCACCTCCAATTGTGTGTTCGGCTGATCGAGCCACTGTCTGCAGTCTGCTGCGGTCGTGTGCGGTGCTATTCCCAAACCAGGAGGTGATGCTCTCTATTGTGCACGAGTAGAAGTTCTTTAAGATCTTCTGACTCACTTTGAACTTCCTTAGGCGCCTACGAAGTAGAGGTGCTGCCGTGCCTTCTTCACTATACTGTCTATGTGTGTGGTGTGGTCCATGTCAAGTCCTCGGTTATGTGGACTTCGAGGTACTTGACATGGTTCACTCTCTCGACCGGTGCCCCGTAGAGGCTGAGGGGGCTGTAGTCCCTAGCCCCAGACCTCCTAACATCTACAATCAGTTATTTGGTTTTGCTGACGTTCAGGGGAGAGGCTGTTCTCCTGGCACCACAGTGCCAGGTTCTCCACCTCTCCCAGGTAGGCCCCTCTCGTCGTTTGCAGAGATCAGACCCACCACCGATGTGTCTTCAGCAAACTTCACGATTGTGTTGCTGTTGTGCTTTGCCACACAGTCATGCGTGTAAAGCGAGTAGAGGAGGGGGCTCAGATCACCGCACAACATAGCATAATATAGCATAATTCACACTTCATTCTTGTGTTGAATGTGTACCAGACTACATGATGAGGAGACGGAACACTGAGGTAGTTCTGAATGGGGAAATCCATAACACTGAAGATGACGGAAACAATGAAACTACTTGCTACAAAACAAATAATAAAAGAAAATAATTAAGATTATAATTAGCTGCATCTTGAGGTAAAGTGTGACTTTTAAAATGTTTAAAAGGCCACACTATCTCTGCTAAAAAGGCTGTTAACTAAGGACTCAGTGGCATCTTGCTTGTGCGTTAGAGGCTGGTCTAAGTGTGGGGATTCTTTTTTACTAAATTACTAATTACAAAATAGTCCATTTGTGTTTCAGTAATTTACCAGTGACTTCAAATATGAAAGATACGGATGACTCTACGTTCAAAGAGATAAGGGTCATGTCTCGTTAGTCCCCGTTATCAAGGTGGTAGCAGAGTGAACCGACTTCTCTTTAGACACACTCGGCCCATACTTTCTGATAGCTTATTAATTTGTTGAGTCTGAGGTGTTTCATAATGTCCTGTATTGTGGGAAGGGTTTCTGCTGTGATATTGGAGTTGGAATGCTGCCATTGTCCATTATGGGGAGAAGAAAACACAAGTGAGCGATGCCGCTAAGTGTAATAATGTGTTAACACTTCTCTTTTTCTGTGTGTTTGTTTGTGTGTGTGTGTCTTTCCAGTACGGTGACATCAGCGGTGTTCACGGTGGGAGACAACGTGGTGTCGGGGAGTGACGACCGCACCGTCAAGGTGTGGGACTTGAAGAACATGAGGTCGCCCATAGCAACCATCCGCACTGACTCGGCCGTCAACAGGTGGGCAGAGGGAGCAAGCTGATTGGATGGGGTGGGAGGTGGGGGTTGGTTACCAATAGGCGTTACTATTTTCAAACAGTATTAGACAATATTTGTTTTGGCACATATTTTTCAGTATGTCCAGGTTACCTGTAGCGATGTCACTCATTTTGTTTTGCTTCTGTTCTATTATATTCATATGTGATTATATTACGCCAACTTCAAAATGTCTGACATATTTATCAATTTTGCAATTATCAGTAATTATCCTTTTATAGATCCTCACAATTATTTGAAGAAAAACAAAACCCTCAACTGGTGAATACAGGGACAGCTGTTGTTGATTGTTCACGTGTGTACAAATAGGAACATCTCAAAGTGATTGACATTTTAAATGCCCCTCCCAGTTCTTAACGTCACGTTTTAAAATGTTTTCAAGCTGTAAAACGCCACATGTTTGAACGGGGTCAGCCCTATGTTCCCACAGCCCTATGTTCCCACAGCTCTATGGTCCCACAGCCCTATGTTCCCACAGCCCTATGTTCCCACAGCCCTATGTTCCCACAGCCCTATGTTCCCACAGCCCTATGTTCCCACAGCCCTATGGTCCCACAGCCCTATGTTCCCACAGCCCTATGGTCCCACAGCCCTATGTTCCCACAGCCCTATGTTCCACAGCCCTATGTTCCCACAGCCCTATGTTCCCACAGCCCTATGTTCCCACAGCCCTATGTTCCCACAGCCCTATGTTCCCACAGCCCTATGTTCCCACAGCCCTATGTTCCACAGCCCTATGTTCCCACAGCCCTATGTTCCCACAGCCCTATGTTCCCACAGCCCAATGGTCCCACAGCCCTATGTTCCCACAGCCCTATGTTCCCACAGCCCTATGTTCCCACAGCCCTATGTTCCCACAGCCCTATGGTCCCACAGCCCTATGGTCCCACAGCCCTATGTTCCCACAGCCCTATGTTCCCACAGCCCTATGTTCACGCAGCCCTCTGTTCCCACATTTCCAAGATAAAAAAAAAAATGAGGCCCTATGTTCCCACAGCCCAATGGTCACACAGCCCTATGTTCCCGGACGAACCCTCTACTACCAGAGGACAATTGAATAATAGGTTGGGTGTAATTGGCTACCAAATTAAAAGAAAGGGGGATAAAATCAGATACAAATTCATGAAAAAAGCAAATGTGGGAACATACAATAGGGCTGTGGGACTATAGGGCTGTGGTACCATAGGGCTGTGGGAGCATAGGTTTGAACGTGTTGCAGATAGCGGTGACCCTGTGTGACCCTCAGCTGGTGCAAAGTGTTAAAGCCGTTGTCTTTGATCCGGCAGGATAAGTGTCTCCACCAACCAGAGGATCATCGCTCTCCCGCACGACAATCGCCAAGTGCGACTGTTCGACATGAACGGCGTGAGGCTGGCCCGGCTCCCCCGCAGCAACAGAATGGTATGACCCGGGCACTGGACCGACGGGAGGAGGGGGGGGGGGGGGGGGGGGTACACTACACACTATACCTGTACGTCACACAGCCTATGATACAGCCTCATAACGGACTATTCACTGACCTCCGTGACCACATTAGAGAATGTGATAATAACTTTGAACTGCATGTGATTAATACTATGACAAATAACTAAATATTAAGCTTGTCTGGACATGAATGAATTATGCAGTGATATATTTATCGGTAAAGTAAACGGACTATCTTAACTTTATGACTGCGTTCATTGTCATTTTCATGGACACTGTGAATAAACATGGCTGTCACAGACACTGTGAAGTGAAATTATTACTTCAAACTAATTTTCGATTTTTATTTGTAAAGTAGGCACAAAAAAGATTATGAACAATTCATATAATGTAATTTATTCAATGTTGAATATGAGCGTGAGTAGCACCGGTTAGTTTACTTCCTCTTTGGGGCAGAGATGTTTGAAACATGGAGAAGCAAACACGAATGTGGGAGGGGACAGGACCAATGGGAGACAAGTAGGGATGTCCGATATTATCGGCCTACCGATATTATCGACCGATATCGGCATTCAAATGTGATATCGGAAAATATCGGTATCTGTTTTCAAAAAAAAAATAAAAAAAAGGGCTTATACATTTCTATAACCTTTATTTACCCAGGCAAGCAAGTAAGAACAAATTCTGATTTTATTTATTGTCAAAAGTATGCATAATGTTGTGTTAATTCCACAACAAGAGATATGTAATGTTAATGACCTGAAATTATTCAGTTTTTGGGGGGGGGGGGGAAACCCTGCATATATCGGTATCGGTTGATATCGGTATCGGAAATTAAGAGTTGGACAATATCGGTATATCGGTATCGGTAAAAAAGCCAATATCGAGCATGCCTAGAGACAAGCATACAGGAGTGTGGGAGGGGACAGGACCAATGGGAGACGAGTGTACAGGAGTGTGGGAGGGGACAGGACCAATGGGAGACGAGCGTACAGGAGTGTGGGAGGGGACAGGACCAATGGGAGACGAGCGTACAGGGATCTTAGTTGTATCATGATATATTTAGTGTCCTGCAGTGTTTTGACAGGTCCCACTTGTAACAAAGGCCCGTAGGGTTTCTGACCTGCAACAAGGCGTCTCTGCTCAGTGTTCCGTGTTAAATAAATAAACAGGAAGTAAGAGACTGAAATGTGTGCACGGTGTGCGTGTGTGTACAGTAAGTCACCGTTCCTTACACTTAAACTCCAATTTGATTTGTTTTACTTGGGTTGAAGCTATCTATTGTGGTTTCACAATTCTAGGAACCACAAAATACAACCTGTGTATACAATAATTAAAATAATGCTTATATTAAATTAAATAAAAATCATGATAATCCCAGCCGATTTACCATCAAACAATAAATACTAAAATGGAAATACAATTGTGAAAAGGAGGAAGCTGGGCAAAATAAAAGCCAAATATATCTTAAAATACAGGCTAATATTTCCTTTTTAACCCTGAAAGTACACATTTACATTGTTTTTAGTAAACATTCTTTGCCTGTTGTGCGGTCGCTCCATTGGAGTCTAACGTCAGCTAGGAGAGGCACAGCCAGCTCAACAACAGAGTCTAATGTCAGCTTGAAAATGTCCAGAATCCTCATCAGAATTAGGTTTTCAATGGCACAGCATTTTGCAAATATCGATTAGTATTGAAGTGATTTGACCGTTACCATAACAGTGTTGCATTTCGATACCCGGCACCCTATTTTAACTCTCAAAAAGTGTACTTGGGGGGGAAGATGCTGTTGGAGGCTTTCATCCAACAGCCGTGTGTGTGTGTGTGTGTGTGTGTGTGTGTGTGTGTGTGTGCATGAGTGAGTGAGTGTGTATGTGTGTGCAACTGTGCATGAGAGTGAGTGAGTGTGTGTGTGTGTGTGCTTGAGAGTGTGTGTGTGTGTGTGTGTGTGTGTGTGTGTGTGTGTGTGTGGGTGGTACAAACTCACAGTCTCCTCCCCATCATATGTATATATTATCTGTTAGGATTCTGGGTAACAGTACTGTATATTTGCATATCGTATATGTCACAAATGTAACAGTACTATATACCTGTATGTCATTATGTTGTGTATGTCATTATGAATTGAAAATGGGGGACCCTGATGTAAACAAGACGTCTTTCTCTGGTCTGCATCCCCTTAACAATTGTGTGTATTGAGCCGTACTGTATTGTACCCATTCTGCAATCTGTTAATAAAGTTTTCATTCATTCATTCTGTATTGTGTGTGTGTGCAGGGCCACCGGCGCATGGTGTGCTGCTCCGCCTGGAACGAGGAGAGCCAGGCCTGCAACCTGTTCACCTGCGGCTTCGACAGACAGGCCATCGGCTGGAACATCAACATCCCCCTGTTGCTGCAGGAGAAATAACACACACACACACACACACACACACACAAGTATGCATATATAATTCAAAGGTAGAATCTGTAATGCCGCCAAACGGCGACCTCTAACCTCCTCTTTGTTTACCTTTCTTTGGTTTTGATCTGCTCTGCCAAGAGACTTCTGGAGAAATGACTAAGATGAGATAAGATAAGATATTCCTTTATTGATCCCCTTGGGGAAATTCAGGCAGCATAGCAGCACAGGGGAGGGGGGAGGAGGGGGGGTACAGGTAGTAGAAGACATGATACAGGTCGTAGAATTATAGTAAACTCCAACCCACCCACACAGACCAAAACAAAAAAATGTAAACAAAGTGCTATACCAGGTGAAGCTCTTTTTCCTGGAGGTCACTGTTTTACAGATTCTACCTTTTAACACACACTAACGTACGCACGGATGAAACAAACCAAAATATGTAGAACAAAACACAAAGATTCTCTATGTATAAACACACACACAGACAGACCCTGCGATGGGAAGAGTGGACTTCCTCTGTTCTCCTCTGTACGCGTAGCATGGACCGCGCAGCAGATAACGACAAGGCTTTTCTTTCCCCGGCTGTTTGTGTAAAACATGTCTGTGTCCCCCATGACCTCACCGCTGGTCACGCCGGGCGGCGTAGAGGCCTGGGAGGCCTGGCCTGCTTGTTGCATGATGCTGTCAAATCAGTGAGAGAACCGTTAGGGGGACGTTGGTAGTTGTATGAGACATTTTAGAAATATATGTTTTAGTATGTAAAAAAACAAACGAACAAAAAACATATATATATATATAAATATTCTATTATATGAGCTGTGGTACAGTACAGTGAGATGGTCGCAGGTTAATGGGCTGCCATGCAGGTTGTCTTGCCATTATCCCCCTTTTTCCGCTGGGTTGAGGTGTAGAGGTTCTAAGAATTGTGATTTCTATGTATTCACTATTCTCCATCCCAGCCTCTTATGTGTGTGTGTGTTTTTTTTCTTTTCTTTTCATGACATGAAATACCTTGTACCTTGGTACAAAACACAACTTAAGAGGTCTTGTGCAGCCAAGAGGGTTGCCAGGTTTGTTGTCTTCAACTGTCTTAAATCGTATCCCACGTATAGGACCTGCCATTCTGTGTTAACCAAAGGGATTACAGGTAGAGTGAGCACTTCCTGTCTACACGATAATAGCCGAGGTGTTCCCACAGCCGCCAGCAAATTCAGTAACTCCACCCATTTTCTACCCAGAAGACAACACTGTTTCTTCCCTCATTTGAGATTCAGAGGTTGTCGGAACAAAGGGGTGATGGGGGATCTGTCGCCTCCTGTACAGAATAAAATCAGCCTCTAGGTGGCGGTGTACAGAACAGTTGCAGAAGAACGGGGGTTTTCAGAAGTGCTCTCTCTATGCATCTCGATGGTTTTTACACACAGAGTCCTCTATCTGTGCCCCCTGTGACCCTTTTGACCCTTTAGAAGTCACAGCCAGCCTCTGTTATCACGTTTGTTTTTTTATACATATTTAATCATTATTATTGTGGTATAATAACTGAGTCATCATTCCGTGTTTACAATAAGTCCTGAAAAGTACATGTTAATGGCCGAGATGCATCATGACATTCTCTCATTGTACGCAGCAGTTGAGAGTTCAGCAATAGTAGGAAAACAGCACTGTTTACCGTCTGTATTTTATAGCCGTTGTCTTCACTGCTGTTAAAGACATTACTGTTATTCAGTTTCCGTACTGTTCACCCATGTGTACTACTGCATGTCACTGAGATGGACAGACCCGTCGGTCCGTTGTGAAACTAACCCGATCAACAAGTTACTGTAGAGTGGTCCCGGTTACACATTTAATTCTGTGTTTGAATTAAGACCTTAAAGGTAGAGTCTGTAATGTCATCAAACGGCCACCTCCAGGCAAAAGAGCCCCCACTTGGTATTGTGCTTTTTTTTTTTTTTTTTTTTTTAAGTATTATTATTGTTACACGTCAAAGTGAAAAAAAAGAAAACGTTTATTTTTTTTTACCAAGAGGTGGTCGCTGCGTGACTGCATTACAGATTCTGCCTGTCATTATGAAGCTTTGGAGTTAACGGTATAGTGTTTGCACTTTACATTGTAACCTAACCATAAGTCTTAAGACCCATTGGATCTTTTTTTTGTTGTTGTACATTTTGTGTCCATGAAAAGTGCTCTTCATCCCAGTGCAGTAAGCAATAACCTCTCAAACCCAAATGTGTCCCGGTAGACATTAAGAGTAAACCCCTTACTTGACTAGGAATGAGTGAACAAATGATGACTTGAAAATACAACACACTGAATCTCGGTTGAGGATTGTACCTGGTCCTCACCCGGGCTTGGCGGTGGTCTGAGGGTACTACTGTACCTGGTCCTCACCTGGGCTTGGCGGTGGTCTGAGGGTACTGTACCTGGTCCTCACCCGGGCTTGGCGGTGGTCTGAGGGTACTACTGTACCTGGTCCTCACCTGGGCTTGGCGGTGGTCTGAGGGTACTACTGTACCTGGTCCTCACCCGGGCTTGGCGGTGGTCCTGAGGGTACTACTGTACCTGGTCCTCACCCGGGCTTGGCGGTGGTCCTGAGGGTACTACTGTACCTGGTCCTCACCTGGGCTTGGCGGTGGTCTGAGGGTACTACTGTACCTGGTCCTCACCTGGGCTTGGCGGTGGTCTGAGGGTACTACTGTACCTGGTCCTCACCCGGGCTTGGCGGTGGTCCTGAGGGTACTACTGTACCTGGTCCTCACCCGGGCTTGGCGGTGGTCCTGAGGGTTGTACCTGGTGGTCCTCACCCCGGGCTCGGCGGTGGTCCTGAGGGTTGTACCTGGTGGTCCTCACCCCGGGCTCGGCGGTGGTCCTGAGGGTTGTACCTGGTGGTCCTTAACCCGGGCTTGGCGGTGGTCCTGCTTTGCAGTCGTGCAATATGACGAACATGAAGTCACGCTGTAGTCTTTAAATCTTCCGACGTCTGAAATAACTTATTATTATCGATGTAAAATCCTGTAGAAATGTATTTGATTCCCTCTTTATTGTGACTCTATAAGAGATGTTGTGTAGATGTAGCTCAATGTATATAGATGTGTGTTGCGTCTACTACTTAGTCTAGAGTACGCTTCAGAACCCCCCCCCTCTGCTATTTATGCCAAGAATAGAATCGAGACGGGTTTAAAGTCGCATGAACATTTGAAATAACCTTATTGATATGCCTTATAATTACGTTGCATTGAAACGTGTGCGCTAGCCCCGTCGACTACACCCCCCCCAGAGATGCATGTTAATCGACCCCGGCTGTGTTCCCTTTGCCTTCGTGTAGAGATATGACTTTTCATCGCTACTTCATTCATTCAGGGACAGTTCCGTGTCACATCCACCCGGTTATATCGATGGCATCTTTAATCTGCCGCTAGAAAGGCGAGTCCGATTTCGCGTTCCCGCATATGAATTACAACTCGGGAAGAGACATTTCTGTGAGGAGAGTCGAATATAATTTTTTCGGGGGGCTACCTTGAATGGTGGCGCATCATGAGATTGGGGTGGGGAGTATGGATATAGGCTTGGCTCCATTCAACTCAAACCTCCATTGTTTGACCTACTTTGCATATTTTATTTTTAGTGGGCAGGTATGTCTACATTCGTAGAAATCCAATAAAAATGAGTGATTTCCTTTTCCATTCAGTCCATTGTGTCTTTCATTTTCTTCAATGCCAGTCCCTCCCTTTTATCTAACCCACGAGCCGGAGATGGACGTGTCATCATGGCGTTGTTGGAATATATCGCACTGCCATTAATTTGGATGTAAATTCCAACGCGTTTGAATAATGATGACACGCTGCATTCAACGGGTCGGATGGGCACCTGAAATTAGTTGCGTAGGAGTTCACGTGAGTTCAAAATGTAACTTTGTGAAAGAAGGACTGGAAGCAGCGAGAAACATACCTGTCTGACTCCTCTTTCCATCTCGCTGACGGGCGGATGGTAGAAGGATTTGAAAGGAATTTGAAAGTTTGTCTTTATGGATGATTGAATACTTTATTATCTAAAGATCGTAAGTTAGAGTGTTGTGTTCATTCATAGTTAAAGAAAGTACAGGTTTGGTAGTTTTTTGCGATATCACATTCACACCAAGTGATTTAGATTAACTTCACAACTGCAAATACATCTTCACCAAAATTGAACAGATTTATACAGGTATGGTTTTTCAATGCAAGGGTTCAGTTATACAGTACATGTCCCTGAAATGTATCCCACTGCTGAGAAAGGACTCTTTACGATCAACATCAATCAGTGATAAGTAAGAAATAAGACTATGGGTCCAACTATTCCTTAAATCCCAAATTATTGTTGTAGCTGGCCGAAATGAAATTAAAATGAACTATTCAACAATACTTTTTATCAACTGAACATAGACATTTGTATTTTGTCATGGGGAATTCATAGAATTTGATCAATAAAAATGTCTAGGAAGTAGAAACCCGGGGTACTGCAGGTTGATAGTTGAGCAGCACAAAGCAGCCCTGTATTCAGTACATCAGTTCTGTTGAAGATGGTATGTGCATATATCCACAGAGAGTTCAGATATTGGTGTTCAGTGCCTTGCCCAAGGGGATCTCGGCTGCAGTGAGGGAAGCAAATGTACTGGCCATATCGGTGTCTTTGGGTTCTTGAAGAGTGCTATATAAATAAAATGAATCATTATCATGGGCAGATGTTCTCACACTGATACCATAATATGCACAAAGGGTATATTCCCAGAGAAGTGGAAGGAGTCTAAAGTTATACCATTGCCGAAAGATAAAATATCTTCACAGGAGCAAATATGTCGACCTATGAGTCTACTTCCTATACTGGGCAAGATAATAGAGAAAATTCCAATGTTGTGGTTTTTCATCTTCTGCTCTGTCATGGATGGGTAGCTACCTATCTGCGAGAGAGCAGAGGGTTTTTTCAATGGAAATTATTCTTCTAGTAAAATTTTTTGGCTGGGGTTCCTCAACGTAGCTGCCTCGGTCCGCTTTTATATTCTATTTTCACCAATGATTTACCTTGGGAAAGAAACTATTTATGTATGTCGATGACTACATTGTATTGTGCTTCAAAGAGATTAGGAAAAAGTGTAAATTGGTGCTAAACATAGCAAAAACAACATCCATTATTTTTGGAACCAATTTTAAACTAACTAATGATGCTTTACTAAATTTGTAAATTGATGGGTTGCAATTGAAACAAGTGAGTCAAACAAAACTACTCTGATTTGATTTGATTGATTTGATTTTTATTTAGTACATACAATTTATACAATAGTATAAAAACAAGGGGTACAAGGATAACATGTGAAAGTCTGTCGACTTGTTTCCAACATGGTCCCAAGAAAAATACAATAAATCACAAAGAAAGAGTTAAGATAAAATAGATACAACAAGTAGATAAAATAGACAACACAATTTTCTAAGAGCCTCATTACAGCATGTCATGTTCCTGTTCTTCAAGAGTGGTGGCCAAGCACCCTCTGCAACCTATTGTTGCAGATGTCGCTTCACACCCCTCTTGAAGACAGCAATAGTGGGGGAGTTTTGGATGGCCCTGGGCAGAGAGTTCCACAGCCGGCAGGCTGTAGACAGAAAGCCATTCTGTGAATAGGAACCCTTTCTAGGCTCATAAACTGAGAGCTGTCCAGACCGTAACTGTCGTCCGTGGACCTGGCCATGCAGGACAATACGAGAGCATAAATATCTGGGGGCAGATCCATTTAACATTTTATACATATGTCCCAGTTTCAGAAAGGAGACCCTCTGCTCCACAGGGAGCCATCCCACCTCATTGAAGTGACATGGCTCAATATGGGTTCGAGGTGGCAGATTTAGGACCAATCGTATGGTCTTATTTTGGCTGGTTTGTAGCCTGTGTTTACATTCCACTGTAACACCACTATACCAGTACGTACTTGCATAGTCATATTGGCTGAGGATCATGCAGTTGGCAAGCAGTTTCATAGTTTCCAGTGATAAGAACCTCTTTTTTACCTTGGATTCCTACTTGTCTTGGTCAGCTCATATTCATGTTGTAGTGGCCAAAATTGGAAATTGCTTTGCCGAGGAAATGTGTTACTACATACATCATACATACATCCCCTTCCATTCCTGACCAGGTTGTACAGTGACTCGTTTCGTCACATCTAGAATATTGACCCAGTACTTCCTCGACCAAGGACTAATGCTTTTAAAACTGGAACAAGCTACCAGTATCCACAAGGCAAGTAAATAATAAATATCATTAAAACAATCTTCAAACGTGAAATGACATAAATGAGACTGATACTGTCTAATATAAAGGCCATATCCTACATTTCTGCATATTGCACTTGGGACATGGAGGTTTGATTGTGTAATAATATGCCACAGTCCAGATTGGAGCCCACCGGCCAAATTATGCCGTCCATGACATTATATTTGGCCCTCCAAAGGTGTTCAGAAAGTTCAGAAAGTGTTCAGATTTGGTCAGAGTGATTTTTAAATAACTTTATAATTACGAGCAACACACACATTGACATAAGACCTCAGACGTCATCATTTACTTGTTACAGTTGTAAAATTATCCATTTCAAATTTATGTTTACAATTATTTCGTCTGTGGCCCTCTATGTTATGTTTTGGCCTTTGGCCTCTATGCCAAAAATAAAGGTTTGGGCAACCCTATACTACAGCACTGTTTCTTAAGGATCCCCTCCAGATGTATTTTAAACCCTTAACCCGTTATCGGGCGGGGAACCTCGTTCCTAGTTTTATATCCTCCGTGAGATAAAGCCTGGTAAAGCACTACGGCCGTGTATGTGTGTATGGGGTAGAATTACCGGTGTATGTACTTCCCCTGGAAACTGCCTCCGAACGGACCAAACTTTTCCCGAATCCTGTCGGCAAACAAGCTAGAACGTCCCGGTCATGTAGTAAATTCTTCAGGCAAAGCCGTTGCAGTGGCTTAAACGAGGAAATATTGTGCACTTCACACGTTTCTATAATTGTTTTGTCGAAACCGGAAAGCCTGTAGTCGGTACTTCCGTTTTCACACTTTAGGAGGCATAGCTTTACCAGCCTATAACTTAAGTGGACATGTAGTGGACACAAACTTCAGTGTTCTTCCAGAATTGATTATGTACACCTGTGTGCCTCCACATACTCCCACAGAAAATTTATAAATGTTTTTTTCCCACCAAATTGTTCAATAAACTACTGAAAATGGCTTAGCAGCATCTCTACACCTTTACCCTCATCGAGAATGCAAGGATATATGGATATGTAAATGAGCAACAAGAACCCATTGATATTCACCAGGAATTCCAAGTCAGCAGCTTCTATTCTTTCGTGTCAACATCTACTCCGCTTGCTGTGTAGCTGAAGCTAAAGGTGTCAAGTTAACACATAATATATAATATTATATAATATTATTGGTCCATGAGCGATTCAACCTCTTAATGGTGACATCACACTGTGCAACTCAGACTTCAGGGAAGTCTCTCCTCAGAGGAAGAGCGTGAAAAGGGAGCTCTGGTGACAATTTCTGCACAAATAATAATCTATAGTCAAAGACATGCCTCCAGGAGTCGCAGAACCATAAAAAAAACATGCTTTTGGGACATGAGTCTCGCGTGGGTGTGCTTCGGGGTGGCTTCCCAACAGACCATAATACTACTATGTTATAATGAGCCTCTGCCCTAGTGTGAGACTACATTTACTATCGTTTGGCGAGCTGAAAGGTTATTCAAAACGATCTTTAGTATAAGGCTGCAAGTATAAGGCTTACGCCGAGCCGAGATCCCCATGAGCAAGGCACTGAATCCCAAGGTCTTATCCTCTCTGTGGATATGCATATGTTGATCACGTCTAGTGTCTCATCACCACGTCTAGTGTCTCACCACCACGTCTAGTGTCTCATCATCACCACGTCTAGTGTCTCATCATCACCACGTCTAGTGTCTCATCACCACGTCTAGTGTCTCATCACCACGTCTAGTGTCTCATCACCACGTCTAGTGTCTCATCATCACCACGTCTAGTGTCTCATCACCACGTCTAGTGTCTCATCACCACGTCTAGTGTCTCATCACCACGTCTAGTGTCTCATCACCACGTCTAGTGTCTCATCATCACCGCGTCTAGTGTCTCATCACCACGTCTAGTGTCTCATCACCACGTCTAGTGTCTCATCACCACGTCTAGTGTCTCATCATCACCACGTCTAGTGTCTCATCACCACGTCTAGTGTCTCATCATCACGTCTAGTGTCTCATCACCACGTCTAGTGTCTCATCACCGTTTTCGTTTAAGTTCGTTAGTTTTTTTGTGTTTTCGTTTGAGTTCGTTAGTTTTTTTGCGTTTTTTTTCATTTTCGTTTTAGTTCGTTCGTTTTTTTTGCGTTTTTCGTTTTAGTTCGTTCGTTTTTTTTGCGTTTTTTGTTTTAGTTCGTTCGTTTTTTTTGCGTTTTTCGTTTTAGTTCGTTCGTTTTTTTTGCGTTTTTTGTTTTAGTTCGTTCGTTTTTTTGCGTTAGTTTTTTTGCGTTTTTGTTTTAGTTCGTTAGTTTTTTTGTGTTTTCGTTTGAGTTCGTTCATTTTTTTGCGTTTTTTTTTTTTCATTTTCGTTTTAGTTCGTTCGTTTTTTTTCGTTTTTGTTTGTTTGTTTGTTTTTTTGCGTTCGTTTTTTTGCGTTTTCGTTTGAGTTCGTTCATTTTTTTGCGTTTCTTTTTGTGTTTTCGTTTTAGTTCGTTCGTTTTTTTGCGTTTTTGTTTTAGTTCGTTCGTTTTTTTGCATTCGTTTTTTTGCGTTTTCGTTTTAGTTAGTGTTGTTAGCTCCAGAGCAGGTCCCTATGAGTGTTGTTAGCTCCAGAGCAGGTCCCTATGAGTGTTGTTAGCTCCAGAGCAGGTCCCTATGAGTGTTGTTAGCTCCAGAGCAGCTCCCTATGAGTGTTGTTAGCTCCAGAGCAGTTTTAGTTCGTTAGTTTTTTGTGTTTTCGTTTGAGTTCGTTCATTTTTTTCCTTTTTTTTCCGTTTTAGTTCGTTGTTTTTTTTTTGCGTTTTTGTTTTAGTTCGTTCGTTTTTTGCGTTAGTTTTTTTGCGTTTTCGTTTTAGTTAGTTCATTTTTTGCGTTCTTTTTTTTCGTTCGTGTTTTTGTGTTCTTTTTTTTGCGTTCGTTTTCGTTTTAGTTCGTTAATTTTTTTGCGTTCGTTTTTTTCGTTTGTTTTTTTTGCGTTTTCGTTTTAGTTCGTTTTTTTTGCGTTCGTTTTTTTGCGTTTTCGTCTAAGTTCGTTCGTTTTTTTGTGTTTTCGTTTGAGTTCGTTAATTTTTTTGCGTTTTTTTTCATTTTTGTTTTAGTTCGTTCGTTTTTTTTGCATTTTTTGTTTTAGTTCGTTCGTTCTCACCACCACGTCTAGTGTCTCATCACCACGTCTAGTGTCTCATCATCACGTCTAGTGTCTCATCACCACGTCTAGTGTCTCATCATCACGTCTAGTGTCTCATCACCACGTCTAGTGTCTCATCATCACCACGTCTAGTGTCTCATCACCACGTCTAGTGTCTCATCACCACGTCTAGTGTCTCATCACCACGTCTAGTGTCTCATCATCACGTCTAGTGTCTCATCACCACGTCTAGTGTCTCATCATCACCACGTCTAGTGTCTCATCACCACGTCTAGTGTCTCATCACCACGTCTAGTGTCTCATCACCACGTCTAGTGTCTCATCATCACCACGTCTAGTGTCTCATCACCACGTCTAGTGTCTCATCATCACCACGTCTAGTGTCTCATCACCACGTCTAGTGTCTCATCATCACCACGTCTAGTGTCTCATCACCACGTCTAGTGTCTCATCATCACCACGTCTAGTGTCTCATCACCACGTCTAGTGTCTCATCACCACGTCTAGTGTCTCATCATCACCACGTCTAGTGTCTCACCACCACGTCTAGTGTCTCATCACCACGTCTAGTGTCTCATCACCACGTCTAGTGTCTCATCACCACGTCTAGTGTCTCATCACCACGTCTAGTGTCTCACCACCACGTCTAGTGTCTCATCATCACCACGTCTAGTGTCTCATCACCATGTCTAGTGTCTCATCACCACGTCTAGTGTCTCATCACCACGTCTAGTGTCTCATCATCACGTCTAGTGTCTCATCATCACCACGTCTAGTGTCTCATCATCACCACGTCTAGTGTCTCATCACCACGTCTAGTGTCTCATCACCACGTCTAGTGTCTCATCATCACGTCTAGTGTCTCATCACCACGTCTAGTGTCTCATCATCACGTCTAGTGTCTCATCATCACCACGTCTAGTGTCTCATCATCACCACGTCTAGTGTCTCATCACCACGTCTAGTGTCTCATCACCACGTCTAGTGTCTCATCATCACGTCTAGTGTCTCATCACCACGTCTAGTGTCTCATCATCACGTCTAGTGTCTCATCACCACGCACGTCTAGTGTCTCATCACCACGTCTAGTGTCTCATCACCACGTCTAGTGTCTCATCACCACGTCTAGTGTCTCATCCGTCCTTCGGATGAGACGCTAAACCGAGGTCCTGACTGAATTTGGTCGTTAAAGAACCCAGGACGTCTATCGTAAAGAGTAGGGGGCTCCCCGATGTTCCTGGCCAAATTCCCAATCAGGTCTCTGACATCAAGGCCACCTAATCATCCCTTCCCCTTAGTAATTGACTGGTGTCAATCCCTGTCTCCTGAGCCGTTCAGCCATTGTGTAGTGTGATGTGTGCCTGGTGCCAGTGTGTGGCAGCCATTGAGCCTGCGTAGCCCAAGGTTGGGTGCTACCAGTGGTGTGGTGAAGGAGGCAATTTCCACCCTACATTGTAAAGCGCTTTGAGTGTCTATAGAAAGCACTATATAAATTAAAGTAATTATTCTTAGTAGTATTATTAATGTCTACGCACACACACAGAGGTGTGTGTGTGTGTGTGTGAAATGCCTCCCATTCACACTGAATATCAACTTGTATGTCATTCATGAAATCGTAGCATACCTAGATTACATCTTCAACTCAATAGTAAGTAAAGTAAGTAAATAAAGATAGTAATGCTAATAAATTAAACATCCAGTCTGGAGTTTGTTTTGACCATATATATATACATTCTTACATTCAATACATGTTTGAAGAATGTGATTTGTAGATGGAAAATAAGCCTATTGGAGGCGGATCCTGACATTTGGAAAGGATTTAAGTTTACATTTAAATCCAGACGCTTTCCCCCGCTAAAAGCTTTTCATGAATAGAGGTCTGTGTCGCTCCAGGCTTCCCCGTCGCCTCCTCTAGTCGGGCGGTTTAGCTGCCATGTAGTGAAGAGTTGTGCGCTTTTGTGATGAAAGCGCCAAATTTGTCACAGCGGTAACTTTAGCTTCCGGAGGTATTGGCAGACACTGCTGTATTTCAGAGGCTATTATACTGGGCTCAATCCCTAAATCTAGAGTGGAGATGGAGGTATCAGCTGAAACTAGAGATCTCCAGGAATCCAGAGATACATGCTAGCTTACCGGGAAAACGATGCTATTTGGCAGCAAAAAAAAAGGGAAAACAGCTCTGCTCCTCAGGGACTGAATTTGCGACGCCTCCATATCTGAATATGTTTCCATCACGGGGAAGCTCTGTGCCCAATTTGGCACTTTTATCACCAAGTGCCAACTGTCACAAGTGCCTGAATCTTTGGCTTAACTGCCGCCCCCAGAGAGTCAGTGACTTGCATCTGAGGAGACGGTTAGGCTTTTAGACAGCTCCCCTATAGCTTCCCCTCTCCAATGCCTGATACAGATGGTGTAGCTGATGGCTAACCGTCTGTAGTGTGGTAGTGAAAGGGTTAACCTTCTGTAGTGTGGTTGTGAAAGGGTTAACCCTTTGTCGTGTGGCCTTCTGTATTGTCACAGTGAAAGGGTTAACCATTTGGTAGTGTGGTAGTGAAAGGGGTAAGAGTGAGTTTCCCCTCTGAGGCAGAGGTGGCTGTCCGTGGTGCTGAACTATCTACCCAGCCCTTGTTGAGCCTTGGTGGCCTGCATTCATGGTGTTGGTTCACTACTACCTGGATAAAGATAGATTTTTAACTATGTTTTAACCCTGTAGCACTTTGGGATCCTAGTGAACGAAAAGTGAACTACAAATACAATTATTATTATACATTTTTTTTTATCTACTTTTTCTCCTCCTTTTTCTGTGATTTTTCTCCCCATCCCAATTTACCTCTTGTGCCAATTCTCCCTCCCCTGTCCTGATCGTTGCTCGCATATGCCCCCCACTGGCCGGTTGTAGGGAGGATAGAAGCCTTGCATCACATGTCCCATCCGATACATGTGGAGGCAGCCTGTCACATCTTTTCACCTGCCAGCGTGGACTCTCATTTGGCGAGGAGTAACGTGTGGGAGGCTCACACTGCCCCCGCAATTTTCCTGACTTTGCTGTGCAGGCGCCCCAACCGACCTGTAGGAGTCGCTGTTCACAACGACCAGACTACCACCCTTCGACTTCCCACCCGCTACCTCTGCCAATTGAGTTAGTATGACGGCCGGCCCAAGCCGGAGGCAACGCCGACAGCCGGATTCGAACCGTGTATCTTGTGTTGGTGACGAGCGCAATGTCCACTGCGCCACCCAGCCGCCGCCTATTATTATTATTATTATTATTATTATTATTATTATTATTATTATAAAGCCAGCCAGGTTTAAGTTAGTGAATGTCAGGTTGAGCCTTGTAGTTAACATGTGAAGCCTTTGGACATTGTTCACGTGTGTTCAAATTCCTTAGGCATTTGCAATTCATAGAGAGAGATTTTATGTCTATATACATTTTAAAGGAGAATAGCTATCTGATAACACAAGGAGACAGGGTACCTTTGCTGTGCTTCCCACACTCCAGACACAAATCAATCCAGACACATACGTACACAAACACATGTGTCGATCTTTGTGCCAATCCAGCCCACCTGCCCTCTGTGCCCACCTGCCCTCTATTTAAGTCCTGTCACACGACATTTTACTGTCTGCATCCAGGTCCCAGACTAGGAGACTAGGGACTAGGAAAAAGAGAGACACGAGGATGGAGGATGGTTGATAGAGAGAGACAGAGATAGAGTAGAGACAGAGAGAGATGGAGAATGATAAAAGAATAAAGTGGAGACAAGGGGAGATGGAGAATGAGAGAGAGATAGGGAGATGGAGAATGAGAGAGATAAAATAAAGGGAAAGGGATATGGAGAATGAGAGAGTAGAGACAGAGGGAGGTGGAGAATGAGAGAGTAGAGACAGAGGGAGGTGGAGAATGATAGATAGTAGAGACAGAGGGAGGTGGAGAATGAGAGATAGTAGAGACAGAGGGAGGTGGATAATGAGAGAGTAGAGACAGAGGGAGGTGGAGAATGAGATAGTAGAGACAGGGAAGTGGAGTGATATATATATATATATATATATATATAGAGAGAGAGAGAGAGAGAGAGAGAGAGAGAGAGAGAGAGAGAGAGAGAGAGAGAGAGAGAGACAGACAAGATATCCTTGCAGTTTTATCTCCCTTGCCCGGTCTATTAGATTATAACTGAATGGCCGTGACCAGGCACTGGAGCAAATTGTCAATTATGATGTTTGAGGAGCGGACAGCCGACTCCTTGGCTTTAGGGGGGGGGGTCCTGCTGAGGAGGCAGGGCCACGGGAAATACTCCCTCGCGGCTCTCTTTTTCTCTCCTCCGTCCCCCCTTCCACACCCTCTCTCGCCCTCCATCCATCCTTCCTCGCAGCTCATTTGGCGGTTGGCCTCCTTGACACCCGGCTGACAGAGATACTCATCGACACACGGATTCCCCCCGGGAGGCCTCTCTTATATATTATAGTGTTATTGCTGCGGAGGCTTCCGACGGGCCCGGGACAGTCAGACAACTCTGTTCATTATTATTAACCCTTTCACTGCCACACTGCAGAAGGTTAACCCTTTACTATCACACTACCGACGGTCACCCGTCGGTAGTGTGATAGTAAAGGGTTAACCTTCTGTTGTGCGGCAGTGAAAGGGTTAACATTATGTGTATTGTCGCGGTGAAAGGGTTAACCGTTTGGTAGTGTGGCAGTGACAGGGTTAACCCTGCCATGTGGAAATAGGTCAGTCTGTACAGTATATTATACAGTGTGTACAGCGTTAACTTACCCATGAGCCACCTCTTCTCATGACAAGAAATTACGTTTTTTTTTATTCCCCCTGTCATAACATGTATGTTGTTATTTAAAGCCCCAATCCACTTTTTTCCCCAACCAAAACCTTTGAGGAAAAGAAAATATCTTTATCCAGAAAGAAAACCAAGACGAGATAAAATGACCAGATTTTGTGGTTTTATTCACATATACAAACATTCACTTTTTTAAAGGTGTTACTGAAGTGCAATGTACAGTCCTTAGCAGCATTTATTCGTAATATACTTTAATTTACATCAGAATTAGACATCTTATCATATTATCTCTCCGGACCACCTTTTTATTTTTTTTGCCATACTTCTATTATACAATTTTTCTTTTTTACATATGTACACTCATAGATACAATATTGCCGTTCAGTCATGCCTTACTTTTAATATCTCTCAAAATAAATCAGGAAAAATCTGTTCTCGTGAGGGGTAGGCAGGGGGGGGGGGGTTGTCTAGATTTCTTATCATCACAAACAATGAGTGTCATACAGAGATGTTGAAAAAATGAGTAAAGTTGTTACTGGTCGTACAAGAGCACTGCATTCTGGATCATTTGCCCGTGAAAATAACACACTGAGATGTACTTCTTAGGACACCGCAAAAATGGGAAATCTTTGTACTTGCCTAACATTTTGATCTGGAATCAAGTTTACTCACTCCCATTTAGTTGATTCAACTAATAAATCCAGTGCAAAAAAGGGTGACTTGGAAACATGAATTTCTTTTTACAGGGTTTGATTTGATTTGATATGATCTTTATTCATCGCGAACATTTCAACCATAAAACAAACACACAAATTTGTAATAACAAAAAATAACAAAAACTAAATAAATAAAATACAAATACAAATAAAAGACAATAATCAGCATAGCTCAAGACACTGGTTTTGTGGGAGAGAATAAAGCAAAGCTTATCTGGTGCTGCCCCTTCCTTGCAAATGCGTGAACGATTCTAGAGAAACCCACGATTATGTCAATTTCCTCTCCGTAGCATTGGTAAGCATTAGAATAGAAGACTAAGTCAGAAAGACCCATGTCGATTCGATTGGGAGTGGCCGTAATATGATTTCAAGTCCTTTGACGGACACTCCGGAGATAAAGGTCACGAGGGATTAAAGATCAGTCGGTCTGTTCCCATGCGAATCCACAGGACATCAGACCCTGTATATAAACAGTGCTCTCCATTAAAACATGTACTCCTCACGCTTGGCTGATTTAAAGCGTACAGGACGGACAGTGAATGGATGGACTCTCTTACTACTGTGCTGCTGCCTGTTGTTTGCTGCTCAATGGAGCTCGCGATGCTAAAACGGGCCTTTTATAGGAGCGGAGGGGATATAACAAAGGAAACGACACCGACACTAGATGTCACTCTCACTGGTTTTGTTTTTATTTGACCGTCCTCTAGAAGATGCCGTTGGCAACAGGGGGACTTGTCTGAGTTCCGTCTAGAGACACACAGAGAGAGAGAGGAGAGGGTGGGCTTTTCTTTTTTTCATCAATGGACAGACAACAAAATACATGATTATGACAAATTATGAATATTTAGTTATATGTTCAAAGACCACAACAGTAAATCAAAAATGTTTGTTTGGATATCACATCACGCACGCACACACACACACGCACGCACGCACGCACGCACGCACGCACGCACACACACGCACGCACACACACACACACACACATGCCTTTTATACGTGTGTGTGTGTGTGTCTGTTTGCATTACTTCATGAAATTAATATGAAAATAATCTAAAATCAATTAAAGGAGAGCATAGTATGTACTAAAGATGTACACAGTGAAGACGTACTGTACATGTACACTGTTAAGGGATATTCTCCAACGCTGACACAATGGTGTGTGTGTGTGTGTGTGTGTGTGTGTGTGTGTGTGTGTGTGTGTGTGTGTGTGTGTGTGTGTGTGTGTGTGTGTGTGTGTGTGTGTGTGTGTGCGGGTGCCTGTGCGTTTGTGCATCTGCTGGTGCGCGTGCTACTGTGTAGGCCTGTGTTTGTGTGAATGTGTGCAGTGGTTGTTGTGAAGACAACACTGTGTGGAAAGAACCTGCTGCTACTGTGTCGAGCACTTTGGCACTTTGGCCACAGAAGAGGTGAGGTGCACCCTCCATGTGGACCCCCCAGGTGTACCCTCCATGTGCACCCTCCATGTGCACCCTCCATGTGGACCCCCCAGGTGTACCCTCCAGGTGGACCCCCCAGGTGGTACCCTCTAGGTGGACCCCCCAGGTGCACCCTCCATGTGGACCCCCCATGTGTACCCTCCAGGTGGACCCTCCACATGTACCCTCAGGTGTACCCCCAATGTGTACCCCCATGTGTACCCCCATGTGTACCCCCCAGGTGTACCCTCAGGTGTACCCCCCATGTGGACCCCCCATGTGTACCCTCCATGTGTACCCCCCATGTGTACCCTCCAGGTGTACCCTCCATGTGGACCGCCCAGGTACTCTCAACCATTATCTGTCAGTGTTGAAAAACAAAAGGGGGCAATCAAAAAAGAAAGAATAATAATAGAAGAGAGAGGGAGAGAGAGAGACAGGGAGGGATAGAGAGGAGGGAGAGAGAGGGAGATGGAGAGATAGAAAGAGAGAAGGAGGGAGAGAGAGAGGGGGAGAGATGGAGAGATAGAAAGAGAGAAGGAGGGAGAGAGGGGGAGGGAGAGACAAAGAGAGAGTAAGAGAGAGAGAGGAGCTATGATGACGGCAGTTATGTTGTTATTCTGCTCTGACGTGACGTCGCCACCAGGGTGAGGCTAAAGCAGGAAGAGGAGGGAGGGGGGGGGGGGGGTGGTGAATTAACCTGTCGCTGCCATGTCAAACTCTGCTGTGGGTGCCTGTCTGACTGAAGAAGGTCAGGACTGGGATGGGGGGGGGGGGGGGGTGCGGAGGAGAGGAACGGGTGACAAAGAGGTGGAGACAAAGAGGTGAAGAAATAGGAGGAGTGGAGGTGATAGCTGACAGCATGGGGGGGTCGGCGGTCGGGGATGGGGTGGAAGAGGAGGAGCATGGCAGAGACAGATTAAAAGAATGAAAGCGGTTTGAGAGATATGGTGGTGGGGGGGGTGGAGAAAGAGAGAGAGATATAGAGAGAGAGAGAGAGAGAGAGAGAGAGAGAAAGACAGAGAGCGCGAGAGAAGGTAATGAAAAACACACAAAGGAGTCAAAGGGCGAGTCAGGTGTGTGTGTGAGTCAGAAATGAGAAGAAGAAGAAGAGGAGTGAGTGCCCTGATTTGAGGCGAGGTAAGGGTATTTATGTTTAGTTCTGCTCTCTCTCTCTTTTTTTCTCCATCCCTCTCTCCCTCTGTCACGCGTCACCCTGACAGGGCCGGTAATTGAGGCGGCCCTCTCTCTCTCTCCTCTCTGTGTCTCTCTCCCTCCCTCTCTCTCTCTTTCTCTCTCTCTCTCTCTCTCTCCCCCTCCCCCCCTCCCCCGTGGCTCCGTGCCTCTGCAGGGTCCACGGGCCCGGAAATAGCTGATGACAAGATAGCGGCTGCCTTTCACTCCGCTCAAGGTTACCGCACCGCGCCATGACAGCCCGAAACACACCTGAGGGAGGGTTGGTGTCAGCGTATGTGTGTTTGTGTGTTTGTGAAAATGTATCTGTGTGTGTGTGTGTGTGTGTGTGTGTGTGTGTGTGTGGAGGGGGAGTCACAGGAAGGCGACTTTCATTCGCTTCGAACAAAGGAGTTTTCACGCTCATAACGTATAAAAGGCATGCTGTCTCAAATCCTGGGGAAATATTGATGTTTAAACCATACTGACATATTTTTTACACATCAAATTCCATGACTTTTCCATGACACATAACGTGTGGTGTTTATGGTGTTTGATCTAACATTACCGTATTACTCCCAATACAAGCCATTCAAAATTGGGGCGTCAAATCACCTCTTGAATCCCAAAAGCCAGAAGCAGTTGTCTAACAGTTACATGTTGCACTATTATAGTATTACATCAGTGGGAACATGCGTACATTACGAGACGGATTTACTTCTCATATGCTAGCAACATAAACATATACATTTGGCTCAGATATTTGCCGTCAGGTTATGAGCCATAATCCACCAGCCAGCCTCACCGGCTGCGGTACGGCAGGCGATGAGCTCGTTGTAGCGGCATTATCGGTAGCATTGGACCAGGTGTCTTCGGTGGACCGTGAGAAGACGGTCGGGACAGAACCAGGTTTGAGATGTGGCTTGTAACCGATTCCAGATAATCACTTCTTAGAAAGTGTTCACGACATACGCGTAAAAGGCTGTAAATCGATAGGTGACTTGGGATTGTAGCCACGATATGGAATGTTCGGAAAATATATTTGCTCTCAGGGGCGGCTGGGTAGCGCAGTGGACTAAGCACTCGCCTACCACCGCAGAGACTCTGGGTCCGAATCCAGCTGTCAGCGGTACCTCCGGCTTGGTCAGTTGTCCCTACTAACACAATTGGCAGTGTTAGCGGGTGGGAAGCCGGTGGGGTATGTGTCCTGGTCGTTGTAAACTGCGACTCCTACTGGTCGGTCGGGGCGCATGTTCAGCAGGGAGGGGATCGGGGGGAAATAGCGTGAACCTCCGCACGCGTTACGTTCCCCCAGTGGAACTCCTCGCTGTCAGGTGAAAAGAAGTGGCTGGCGACTCCACATGTATCGGAGGAGGCATGTGGTAGTTCTACACCCTTCCCAGGCCGACAGTGCAACGACCAGGAAGGGAATTTGCATGACTAAATTGGGATGGGTGAAAAAATACAAAAAAAATAAAAAAATAAAAAAATAATAGAAATGTTTACAAAATAAAAATGATTTGCTCTCTTTCTAGTCCTTGAACCACGCAATGTGTGATTTATATTTTTCCTTCATACGGCTTCTTCTAACTTTCCAGCAGAGTGCAAGTCCAACTTCCTGTTTACAAATTCATACAAGTCTGGGGGTGGCCGGGTAGCGCAGCGGACTAAGCGTCTGTCTACCACTGCAGAGACACTGGTATCGAATCCAGCTGTCAGCGGTGCCTCCGGCTTGGCTGGTCGTCATACTGATACAATTGGCAGTGTCAGCGGGAGGGAAGCCGGTGGGTGGTAATCTGGTCGTTGTAAACAGCGACTCCTACAGGTCGGTCAGGGCGCCTGCACAGCGAGGAAGGGATCTGGGTGAGGTAGTGTGCCCTCCCACGCGTTACACTCACCCAATGAGAGTCCTCGCTGCCAGGTGAAAAGAGGCTGCTGGCTGTCTCCTATGTATCGGAGGAAGCATGTGATAGACTTCAGGGCTCCCTAGACCGGCAAGTAGGGGGCAAATGCGCGCAACGACCAGGAAGGGGAGGGGGGAATTGGCATAACGACTAAATTGGGATGGGTGGAAAATACAAGAAAAATAGGAGGAGAAAAGGTGGATACAAAAAAAAATATCTGAGGTTTTTAACTTTCAGCCAATTGTTGACCTCCATTGTACATTTGTTCTGCCCTCCGAGCTGTCAATCACAACAGAGCCAAAGGAGCTGTTGAACCAAATTTCTATACGCCTCTAAAAATTGTTCCTTACTCAAATTGTAGCTTGAAGAGCTAAGCTTTTAACGATACAGTGAGTTTTAGCTAACGATGACACACATTTTCAGATACATTCTGTAACGTTTATTGAATATGGACAAAACGTTGTGATTGGAGGGTCAAGAAAAGAGGGCGGAGCTTGGGATATGTCAATTACATTACAATGTAAACAAAACGCATATTGCTGTTGTGTGTTGGGGGGGGGGGGGTAATGACACTCGTTCTCATTGAAAACAAGAGAGCTGTATTGTATTGTATTGTAATCATCTTTTCCGAACAATAACACGTTTTTCTTTATTTCAACTGTAGCGATTGTGAAATCAAGTGGTAAATGGGGGCTCAACAGGGGGGGGGGGGACTGAGGGCCACAAGGATACAGGATGCTTAATTCAAATCACATCAAGACACAAGTAATTATTCAACTACATAAATGACTTATAATAATAGCCTTTTTTACGTTCTGTCGATGTCACATCTACTCATATGTTTGTTATGAATGGGGAAGAAAGGAAATAAAGTAGTATTTGAGGACCACTGCAACGGCAAACGTTGTTTTCAAATCACTTTTGTGCTTTTATGAGGTCAAGTGGAATAACATGGACTAGCTGCATTGGAGTGTGTGCTGACGGAGCCGCGAGGATGACTGGTCATCATGTCTCCTGTGGGGGGGGGGGGGGGGGGCCTGGAATAACTCCTTGGCGCCTGGAATAACTCATTGAACACATAAGGGCCCTGGAATAACTCCTTGGCGCCTGGAATAACTCATTGAACACATAAGGGCCCTGGAATAACTCCTTGGCGCCTGGAATACTCATTGAACACATAAGGGCCCTGGAATAACTCCTTGGCGCTGGAATAACTCATTGAACACATAAGGGCCCTGGAATAACTCCTTGGCCCCTGGAATACTCATTGAACACATACGGCCCTGGAATAACTCCTTGGCCCTGGAAGAGCTTTCTAGAGGGCAGCCTAAAGGTTAGAGAAGCAGGCTTGAGACCGGGAGGTCGCCGGTTCGATCCCCTGGACCGGTAGGAAAACTCTACACGGGGAAGTGAATGAATAACTCTCTCCCGTCCTCAATACCAACCTCTGAAGTGCCCTAGAGAACAAGGCACTTAACCCTCAACTGCTCCAGTGGAGTTTCTCAGTGGCAAACAGTGTCAGACTGTGGTTGTACTGGGCAGCTCCTAGTGGTCAACAGTGTCAGACTGTGGTTGTACTGGGCAGCTGCTAGTGGTCAACAGTGTCAGACTGTGGTTGTACTGGGCAGCTCCTAGTGGTCAACAGTGTCAGACTGTGGTTGTACTGGGCAGCTCCTAGTGGGTCAACAGTGTCAGACTGTGGTTGTACTGGGCAGCTCCTAGTGGTCAACAGTGTCAGACTGTAGTTGTACTGGGCAGCTCCTAGTGGTCAACAGTGTCGACCGTGGTTGTACTGGGCAGCTCCTAGTGGTCAACGGTGTCAGACTGTGGTTGTACTGGGCAGCTGCTAGTGGTCAACAGAGTCAGACTGTGGTTGTACTGGGCAGCTCCTAGTGGTCAATGGTGTCAGACTGTGGTTGTACCGGGCAGCTCCTAGTGGTCAACAGTGTCAGACTGTGGTTGTACCGGGCAGCTCCTAGTGGTCAACAGTGTCAGGCTGTGGTTGTACTGGGCAGCTGCTAGTGGTCAACAGTGTCAGACTGTGGTTGTACCGGGCAGCTCCTAGTGGTCAATGGTGTCAGACTGTGGTTGTCCTGGCCAGCTCCTAGTGGTCAATGGTGTCAGACTGTGGTTGTACTGGGCAGCTCCCAGTGGTCAACAGTGTCAGACTGTGGTTGTCCTGGCCAGCTCCTAGTGGTCAACAGTGTCAGACTGTGGTTGTACCGGGCGGATCCTAGTGGTCAACGGTGTCAGACCGTGGTTGTACCGGGCAACTCCTAGTGGTCAACGGTGTCAGACTGTGGTTGTCCTGGCCAGCTCCTAGTGGTCAACAGTGTCAGACTGTGGTTGTACCGGGCGGATCCTAGTGGTCAATGGTGTCAGACTGTGGTTGTACTGGGCAGCTCCTAGTGGTCAACGGTGTCAGACTGTGGTTGTCCCGGCCAGCTCCTAGTGGTCAACGGTGTCAGACTGTGGTTGTACTGGGCAGCTCCCAGTGGTCAACAGTGTCAGACTGTGGTTGTACCGGGCGGATCCTAGTGGTCAACAGTGTCAGACTGTGGTTGTACCGGGCAGCTCCTAGTGGTCAACAGTGTCAGACTGTGGTTGTACTGGGCAGCTACTAGTCGTCAACAGTGTCAGACTGTGGTTGTACTGGGCAGCTCACAGGTGGAACTGTGTGAGTGTGAAGCAGGGCGTTGTGTTGAAAGAGCATCCATGTACAACGGACCTACCGTTGGTTAAAATACACACACACACACACACACACACACACAGTATGTCATGAATCCTCGCCCCACTAAAAAGAACAATGGTTTGATCTTTTAACCCTGTAGCATTTACAGATTTGATAAAGAGCATAGTTTCCCTTCGCTGACTTGTTATCCGAACGGACCGCGTCGGGTCTTGTGGACGA
>NW_028168932.1:0-1000 GCF_963971535.1 Notolepis coatsorum | reverse complement strand
AGACCGTCAGACTAATATTAATCCGCACTGAGAGAAGGCAGTCGGTTATTCTTTGGGCTCAGTAGATCAATAGCTTCTGTTGAATGTAGTTATTTTAGGATTCCTATCTGCAGTATGAGCAGCATGACGGGAATGTGGGGCAGGACTCAGGCGGAGGGAGGGCACGGTGAAACGCTTCTGCTGATAGCAGGCTGTATTTATAGACCTGTGTGTGTACATACTGTATGCATGTATGTGTGTGTGTGCATGCTTGTGTATGTTGAAGAGTGTGTGTGTGTGTACAGTATGTACTGTACATGTCTGTGTGAGTGCGTGTGCACATGTTTGTGTGTAAGTGTTCAAGTGTATGCGTGCATGTTTTTGAGACCATGTGTGTGAGAGATGAGGTGTTGAGGGCCGGTGTTATCTGAGCCTCTTTGTGTGTGTGTGTGTGTGTGTCTAACCTCCTAACCCAGTTCCTGAGGTCAGGGGTATGCTGAGAGTGGTGTGTCTGTTCTCTCTTCACCCCCCCCCCCCCCCCCCCCCCTCTCAACAGCTGCACGCGTCCGGACCGCTGGCGGACACACAATACCCCCACACTCTCTCGCTACCCCCCCCCCCCCCCCCCATCCCATCCCATCTCCTCTCAAAGAAAATATATTTTATGGTCTGTCACTCTAGACCAGTGGTCACCAACCTTTTTAAGCCCAAAATCACTTTTTTTTTTTTTTTTTTGTGAAGGCAAGATCTACCTATTGAAGCGTTGAGAGAAAAAGACAGCCAAGATTGTACTTTAAACTAAATGACTTTTATTTGCCTGTATTCTAATTACATGCAATGCTTTGGTCCAACATTAAAACGTCAAAGTAGAACTATTATGTACTTTCTCAGTCAGTGCTAAGTGCAGTCATCTTATGCAGCATCACTTTTCACATCAAAACAAAAGTAGAACTGTAATGTGGACTTTCTCATATTATTAACATTGACAAACATATTTACAATTAGCATTTTATAAAGTAGA
>NW_028168933.1:0-1000 GCF_963971535.1 Notolepis coatsorum | reverse complement strand
GTAGTGACGCGCGAATCGAGATAGTCCTAACACTGTAACAGTGTTTATTATTAAGAGTCAGATAGTCCTAACAGTGTTTATAGTCCTAACACAGTGTTTATTAGTAAGAGTCAGATAGTCCTAACAGTGTTTATTATTAAGAGTCAGATAGTCGTAACAGTGTTTATTATTAAGAGTCCTAACAGTGTTTATTATTAATTAACGTCATAAACGAACTACCAGATGTATTTTCTAGTTCAGCGCATTTCATAACTGTATGGGCTTTGTTTATACATGTACAGTGACGAGTGAATCTACCGTTGGTTGTTAAAAACGCGAAACATAATAATCAGTCAGCAGCGCTCCACTGCTACCGCAGCCCAACACAAGTGCGTTGGAACAGCAGCCCAACGGTACACAAGTTGGTTGCCCGCGCTGCCGCGCTTGCTCCTTGGATTTGGGACGGGGGACGTGGGACGGCTGCGCTTGCCTGCGGGGGGGCGCGGCCAATCAGAGAAAAGCCGAACACAAGTTGGTTGCCTTTAATATTCACGCCTCCCGGGCAGCGTGTCGACACTTAATCCCTAATTACTGATTGGCACCTTGCATTGTCGCCTCCACTGTCGGTGTGTGTGAGTGAATGGGTAAAATTTGAGGAACAACAATTGTAAAGCGCTTTGGATAAAATCTACTATATAAATGCACCATTTACCATTTTTATTTCGTGTTCCATTTATTTCAGAGAGGAATACAGTCTTTGTGTAGGCACGGGTACCAGGGAATATACTGTATGCAATTCCATGGAGTACAGCCCGTCTCATTCCATGGACACCCTGCCCAAACCCATTGACATGTGTAATAAATGGTGTGGTCACCGCGCAATATTAATTCTCTGCACCGCTGCTCTCAAGCAAGGACTTTTTAACATTTGTTAGATCCACTTGTTTTCCACCTCGCACGGGTGCCAGCGGTACGGCTAGCCTTGCTGCGCGCTCTCGGAGGGGATATACAATGTGTCCTC